>NC_091464.1:825000-902500 GCF_027789765.1 Dendropsophus ebraccatus | reverse complement strand
GAAATACAGTCATGGTCAAAAGTTTTGAGAATGATACAAATATAAATTCTTACAAAGTCTACTGCTTCAGTTTCTTTGCATATAGTCCAGGATGTTATACAGAGTGATCAGCTTATCAGCAATTACTTACACAGTCAATATTTGCCTAGAAAATGAACTTTATCCCCCAAAACACATTTCACCATCATTGCAGCCCGGCCTTACAAGGAGCAGCTAACATTGTTTCAGTGATCGCTCCAGTAACAGGTGTGGGTGTTGATGAGGACAGGGCTGGAGATCAATCTGTCATGATTAAGTAAGAATGACACCACTGGCCAGGAGGTTGGTGCTTGGCATCATTGTTTCTCTCCTGTTACCATGGTTATCTGTAAAGAAACACGTGCAGTCATCATTGCACTGCCCAAAAATGGCCGAACCGGGAAGAGTATCGCAGCTAGAAAGATTGCACCTCAGTCACCAATCTATCGCATCATCAAGAACTTCAAGGAGAGAGGTTCCATTGTTGCCAAAAAGGCTCCAGGGCGCCCAAGAAAGACCAGCAAGCGCCAGGATCGTCTCTTAAAAGTGTGGTCAGCTGCGGGATGGGGCTACCAGCAGTGCAGAGCTTGGTCAGGAATGGCAGCAGGCAGGTGTGAGGGCATCTGCACTGTGCACTGTGAGACTGCGGAGACTCTTGGAGCAAGGCCTGGTCTCATGGAGGGCAGCAAAGAAGCCACTTCTCTCCAGAAAAACATCAGGGACAGACTGACATTCTGCAAAAGGTGCAGGGAGTGGACTGCTGAGGACTGGGGGAAAGGTCCAGGGAGTGGACTGCTGAGGACTGGGGGAAAGGTCCAGGGAATGGACTGCTGAGGACTGGGGGAAAGGTCCAGGGAGTGGACTGCTGAGGACTGGGGGAAAGGTCCAGGGAGTGGACTGCTGAGGACTGGGGGAAAGGTCCAGGGAGTGGACTGCTGAGGACTGGGGGAAAGGTCCAGGGAGCGGACTGCTGAGGACTGGGGGAAAGGTCCAGGGAGCGGACTGCTGAGGACTGGGGGAAAGGTCCAGGGAGCGGACTGCTGAGGACTGGGGGAAAGGTCCAGGGAGCGGACTGCTGAGGACTGGGGGAAAGGTCCAGGGAGCGGACTGCTGAGGACTGGGGGAAAGGTCCAGGGAGCGGACTGCTGAGGACTGGGGGAAAGGTCCAGGGAGAGGACTGCTGAGGACTGGGGGAAAGGTCCAGGGAGCGGACTGCTGAGGACTGGGGGAAAGGTCCAGGGAGTGGACTGCTGAGGACTGGGGGAAAGGTCCAGGGAGTGGACTGCTGAGGACTGGGGGAAAGGTCCAGGGAGTGGACTGCTGAGGACTGGGGGAAAGGTCCAGGGAGTGGACTGCTGAGGACTGGGGGAAAGGTCCAGGGAGTGGACTGCTGAGGACTGGGGGAAAGGTCCAGGGAACGGACTGCTGAGGACTGGGGGAAAGGTCCAGGGAACGGACTGCTGAGGACTGGGGGAAAGGGCCAGGGAACGGACTGCTGAGGACTGGGGGAAAGGTCCAGGGAACGGACTGCTGAGGACTGGGGGAAAGGTCCAGGGAGTGGACTGCTGAGGACTGGGGGAAAGGTCCAGGGAGTGGACTGCTGAGGACTGGGGGAAAGGTCCAGGGAGTGGACTGCTGAGGACTGGGGGAAAGGTCCAGGGAGAGGACTGCTGAGGACTGGGGGAAAGGTCCAGGGAGTGGACTGCTGAGGACTGGGGGAAAGGTCCAGGGAGTGGACTGCTGAGGACTGGGGGCAAGGTCCAGGGAGTGGACTGCTGAGGACTGGGGGAAAGGTCCAGGGAGTGGACTGCTGAGGACTGGGGGAAAGGTCCAGGGAGTGGACTGCTGAGGACTGGGGTAAAAGGTCCAGGGAGCCGACTGCTGAGGACTGGGGGAAAGGTCCGGGGAGTGGACTGCTGAGGACTGGGGGAAAGGTCCAGGGAGAGGACTGCTGAGGACTGGGGGAAAGTCATTGTCTCTGATGAATCCCCTTTCCGATTGTTTGGGACATCTGGAGAACAGCTTATTGGGAGGAGAGGAGGTGAGCGCTACCACCAGTCTTGTCTCATGCCGACTGTACCCGGCATCCTGAAACCATTCATGTGTGGGGTTGCTTCTCAGCCAAGGGAATTGGCTCTCACAGTCTTGCCTAAAAACACGGCCATGAATAAAGAATGGTACCAGAATGTTCTCCAAGAGCAACTTCTCCCAACCATCCAAGAGCAGTTTGGCCACCAACAATGCCTTTTCCTGCATGATGGAGCACCTTGCCATAAAGCAAAGGTGATAACTAAATGGCTCAGGGAACAAAACAGAGAGATTTTGGGTCCATGGCCTGGAAACTCCCCAGATCTTAATCCCATTGAGAACTTGTGGTCAATCATCAAGAGACGGGTGGACAAACAAAAACCAACAAATTCTGACAAAATGCAAGCATTGATTGTGCAAGAATGGACGACTATCAGTCAGGATTTGGTCCAGAAGTTGTATGAGAGCAGCCGGGGAGAATTGCAGAGGTCCTGAAGAAGAAGCCGCAACACTGCAAATATTATAGACTTGCTGCAGTCACTCATCTACCTGTCAGTATAAGATTCTGTTACTCAGAATATGATGGAAATTATATTTCTGTATGTGATAAAAACATCTGACAAACACACATAAAACCAGAGGGCAGAGGATCATGGGAAATAGAAGATTTGTGTCATTCTCAAAACTTCTGGCCATGACTGTAAATGCAGCGTCCTCAGACCTTGACTGCAGGTGTGTAATACATCACTGATATACCAATACACCCCGCTATGTATATATAATACACCACTAATACACCCCGCTATGTATATATAATACACCAATACACCCCGCTATGTATATATAATACACCACTAATACACCCCGCTATGTATATATAATACACCCCGCTATGTATATATAATACACCCCGCTATGTATATATAATACACCACTAATACACCCCGCTATGTATATATAATACACCAATACACCCCGCTATGTATATATAATACACCCCGCTATGTATATATAATACACCACCAATACACCCCGCTATGTATATATAATACACCACTAATACACCCCGCTATGTATATATAATACACCCCGCTATGTATATATAATACACCCCGCTATGTATATATAATACACCAATACACCCCGCTATGTATATATAATACACCACTAATACACCCCGCTATGTATATATAATACACCACTAATACACCCCGCTATGTATATATAATACACCCCGCTATGTATATATAATACACCACTAATACACCCCGCTATGTATATATAATACACCACTAATACACCCCGCTATGTATATATAATACACCACTAATACACCCCGCTATGTATATATAATACACCAATACACCCCGCTATGTATATATAATACACCACTAATACACCCCGCTATGTATATATAATACACCACTAATACACCCCGCTATGTATATATAATACACCACTAATACACCCCGCTATGTATATATAATACACCACTAATACACCCCGCTATGTATATATAATACACCACTAATACACCCCGCTATGTATATATAATACACCACTAATACACCCCGCTATGTATATATAATACACCACTAATACACCCCGCTATGTATATATAATACACCACTAATACACCCCGCTATGTATATATAATACACCAATACACCCCGCTATGTATATATAATACACCACTAATACACCCCGCTATGTATATATAATACACCACTAATACACCCCGCTATGTATATATAATACACCACTAATACACCCCGCTATGTATATATAATACACCAATACACCCCGCTATGTATATATAATACACCACCAATACACCCCGCTATGTATATATAATACACCACTAATACACCCCGCTATGTATATATAATACACCAATACACCCCGCTATGTATATATAATACACCACTAATACACCCCGCTATGTATATATAATACACCACTAATACACCCCGCTATGTATATATAATACACCCCGCTATGTATATATAATACACCACTAATACACCCCGCTATGTATATATAATACACCACTAATACACCCCGCTATGTATATATAATACACCCCGCTATGTATATATAATACACCACTAATACACCCCGCTATGTATATATAATACACCACTAATACACCCCGCTATGTATATATAATACACCACTAATACACCCCGCTATGTATATATAATACACCCCGCTATGTATATATAATACACCACTAATACACCCCGCTATGTATATATAATACACCACTAATACACCCCGCTATGTATATATAATACACCACTAATACACCCCGCTATGTATGTATAATACACCAATACACCCCACTATGTATATATAATACACCCCACTATGTATATATAATACACCCCGCTATGTATATATAATACACCAATACACCCCGCTATGTATATATAATACACCCCGCTATGTATATATAATACACCACTAATACACCCCGCTATGTATATATAATACACCACTAATACACCCCGCTATGTATATATAATACACCACTAATACACCCCGCTATGTATATATAATACACCACTAATACACCCCGCTATGTATATATAATACACCACTAATACACCCCGCTATGTATATATAATACACCACTAATACACCCCGCTATGTATATATAATACACCAATACACCCCGCTATGTATATATATACACCAATACACCCCGCTATGTATATATAATACACCACTAATACACCCCGCTATGTATATATAATACACCACTAATACACCCCGCTATGTATATATAATACACCACTAATACACCCCGCTATGTATATATAATACACCACTAATACACCCCGCTATGTATATATAATACACCACTAATACACCCCGCTATGTATATATAATACACCACTAATACACCCCGCTATGTATATATAATACACCCCGCTATGTATATATAATACACCAATACACCCCGCTATGTATATATAATACACCACTAATACACCCCGCTATGTATATATAATACACCCCGCTATGTATATATAATACACCACTAATACACCCCGCTATGTATATATAATACACCCCGCTATGTATATATAATACACCCCGCTATGTATATATAATACACCACTAATACACCCCGCTATGTATATATAATACACCAATACACCCCGCTATGTATATATAATACACCACTAATACACCCCACTATGTATATATAATACACCACTAATACACCCCGCTATGTATATATAATACACCAATACACCCCGCTATGTATATATAATACACCACTAATACACCCCACTATGTATATATAATACACCACCAATACACCCCACTATGTATATATAATACACCCCGCTATGTATATATAATACACCACTAATACACCCCACTATGTATATATAATACACCACTAATACACCCCGCTATGTATATATAATACACCAATACACCCCGCTATGTATATATAATACACCACTAATACACCCCGCTATGTATATATAATACACCACTAATACACCCCACTATGTATATATAATACACCCCGCTATGTATATATAATACACCCCGCTATGTATATATAATACACCACCAATACCCCCCGCTATGTATATATAATACACCCCGCTATGTATATATAATACACCACTAATACACCCCGCTATGTATATATAATACACCACCAATACACCCCGCTATGTATATATAATACACCACCAATACACCCCGCTATGTATATATAATACACCACCAATACACCCCACTATGTATATATAATACACCCCGCTATGTATATATAATACACCACTAATACCCCCCGCTATGTATATATAATACACCCCACTATGTATATATAATACACTAATACACCCCACTATGTATATATAATACACCCCACTATGTATATATAATACACTAATACACCCCGCTATGTATATATAATACACCACTAATACACCCCGCTATGTATATATAATACACCACCAATACACCCCGCTATGTATATATAATACACCAATACACCCCGCTATGTATATATAATACACCCCGCTATGTATATATAATACACCACTAATACACCCCGCTATGTATATATAATACACCACTAATACACCCCGCTATGTATATATAATACACCACTAATACACCCCGCTATGTATATATAATACACCCCACTATGTATATATAATACACCCCGCTATGTATATATAATACACCACCAATACACCCCGCTATGTATATATAATACACCCCACTATGTATATATAATACACCCCGCTATGTATATATAATACACCACTAATACACCCCGCTATGTATATATAATACACCACTAATACACCCCGCTATGTATATATAATACACCACTAATACACCCCGCTATGTATATATAATACACCAATACACCCCGCTATGTATATATAATACACCAATACACCCCGCTATGTATATATAATACACCACCAATACACCCCGCTATGTATATATAATACACCACTAATACACCCCGCTATGTATATATAATACACCACTAATACACCCCGCTATGTATATATAATACACTAATACACCCCGCTATGTATATATAATACACCCCGCTATGTATATATAATTCACCACTAATACACCCCGCTATGTATATATAATATACCAATACACCCCGCTATGTATATATAATACACCAATACACCCCGCTATGTATATATAATACACCACTAATACACCCCGCTATGTATATATAATACACCACTAATACACCCCGCTATGTATATATAATACACCACTAATACACCCCGCTATGTATATATAATACACCACTAATACACCCCGCTATGTATATATAATACACCACTAATACACCCCGCTATGTATATATAATACACCACTAATACACCCCGCTATGTATATATAATACACCACTAATACACCCCGCTATGTATATATAATACACCACTAATACACCCCGCTATGTATATATAATACACCACCAATACACCCCGCTATGTATATATAATACACCCCGCTATGTATATATAATACACCACTAATACCCCCCGCTATGTATATATAATACACCACTAATACACCCCGCTATGTATATATAATACACTAATACACCCCGCTATGTATATATAATACACCACTAATACACCCCGCTATGTATATATAATACACCAATACACCCCGCTATGTATATATAATACACCCCTAATACACCCCGCTATGTATATATAATACACCACTAATACACCCCGCTATGTATATATAATACACCACTAATACACCCCGCTATGTATATATAATACACCACTAATACACCCCGCTATGTATATATAATACACCACTAATACACCCCGCTATGTATATATAATACACCCCGCTATGTATATATAATACACCACTAATACACCCCGCTATGTATATATAATACACCAATACACCCCGCTATGTATATATAATACACCAATACACCCCGCTATGTATATATAATACACCACCAATACACCCCGCTATGTATATATAATACACCCCGCTATGTATATATAATACACCACTAATACCCCCCGCTATGTATATATAATACACCACTAATACACCCCGCTATGTATATATAATACACTAATACACCCCGCTATGTATATATAATACACCACTAATACACCCCGCTATGTATATATAATACACCAATACACCCCGCTATGTATATATAATACACCCCTAATACACCCCGCTATGTATATATAATACACCACTAATACACCCCGCTATGTATATATAATACACCACTAATACACCCCGCTATGTATATATAATACACCACTAATACACCCCGCTATGTATGTATAATACACCACTAATACACCCCGCTATGTATATATAATACACCCCGCTATGTATATATAATACACCACTAATACACCCCGCTATGTATATATAATACACCACCAATACACCCCGCTATGTATATATAATACACCCCGCTATGTATATATAATACACCACTAATACACCCCGCTATGTATATATAATACACCCCGCTATGTATATATAATACACCACTAATACACCCCACTATGTATATATAATACACCCCGCTATGTATATATAATACACCACTAATACACCCCGCTATGTATATATAATACACCCCGCTATGTATATATATAATACACCACTAATACACCCCGCTATGTATATATAATACACCCCGCTATGTATATATAATACACCACTAATACACCCCACTATGTATATATAATACACCACTAATACACCCCGCTATGTATATATAATACACCCCGCTATGTATATATAATACACCCCGCTATGTATATATAATACACCCCGCTATGTATATATAATACACCCCGCTATGTATATATAATACACCACTAATACACCCCACTATGTATATATAATACACCACTAATACACCCCGCTATGTATATATAATACACCCCGCTATGTATATATAATACACCAATACACCCCGCTATGTATATATAATACACCACTAATACACCCCGCTATGTATATATAATACACCAATACACCCCGCTATGTATATATAATACACCACTAATACACCCCGCTATGTATATATAATACACCACCAATACACCCCGCTATGTATATATAATACACCACTAATACACCCCGCTATGTATATATAATACACCACTAATACACCCCGCTATGTATATATAATACACCCCGCTATGTATATATAATACACCACCAATACACCCCGCTATGTATATATAATACACCACTAATACACCCCGCTATGTATATATAATACACCACTAATACACCCCGCTATGTATATATAATACACCCCGCTATGTATATATAATACACCCCGCTATGTATATATAATACACCACTAATACACCCCGCTATGTATATATAATACACCCCGCTATGTATATATAATACACCACCAATACACCCCGCTATGTATATATAATACACCACTAATACACCCCGCTATGTATATATAATACACCACTAATACACCCCGCTATGTATATATAATACACCCCGCTATGTATATATAATACACCCCGCTATGTATATATAATACACCCCGCTATGTATATATAATACACCCCGCTATGTATATATAATACACCCCGCTATGTATATATAATACACCACTAATACACCCCACTATGTATATATAATACACCACTAATACACCCCACTATGTATATATAATACACCACTAATACACCCCGCTATGTATATATAATACACCCCGCTATGTATATATAATACACCCCGCTATGTATATATAATACACCCCGCTATGTATATATAATACACCCCGCTATGTATATATAATACACCAATACACCCCGCTATGTATATATAATACACCACTAATACACCCCGCTATGTATATATAATACACCAATACACCCCGCTATGTATATATAATACACCACTAATACACCCCGCTATGTATATATAATACACCACTAATACACCCCGCTATGTATATATAATACACCCCGCTATGTATATATAATACACCACTAATACACCCCGCTATGTATATATAATACACCACTAATACACCCCGCTATGTATATATAATACACCACTAATACACCCCGCTATGTATATATAATACACCACTAATACACCCCGCTATGTATATATAATACACCACTAATACACCCCACTATGTATATATAATACACCAATACACCCCGCTATGTATGTATAATACACCCCACTATGTATATATAATACACCCCGCTATGTATATATAATACACCACTAATACACCCCGCTATGTATATATAATACACCACCAATACACCCCGCTATGTATATATAATACACCACTAATACACCCCGCTATGTATATATAATACATGTAGGTAGATAGATGGTCGCAGCATCACTTACACACCACAATATCCGCTTCTCATAAAAAAAAAAGGGGATACTTAAACAACACAATAGAAATCCAAGTAAATAAAACTTCTGTGACATCAGACTGTCCGCTTAGGAAGCAGCACTGACTGACACTCACGGTCACCTGCAGCACTGACTGACACTCACGGTCACCTGCAGCACTGACTGACACTCACGGTCACCTGCAGCACTGACTGACACTCACGGTCACCTGCAGCACTGACTGACACTCCCTGTCACCTGCACCACTGACTGTCACTCCCTGTCACCTGCAGCACTGACTGTCACTCCCTGTCACCTGCAGCACTGACTGTCACTCCCTGTCACCTGCAGCACTGACTGTCACTCCCTGTCACCTGCAGCACTGACTGTCACTCCCTGTCACCTGCAGCACTGACTGTCACTCCCTGTCACCTGCAGCACTGACTGTCACTCCCTGTCACCTGCAGCACTGACTGTCACTCACTCTCACCTGAAGCACTGACTGACACTCTCTGTCACCTGCAGTCAGCAAGACCCCCTCAATAACGGAGGGTCCTGCAGGTGGGGAGCACACACCACTTCTCACTCCCTATGCTTTCGGGGTGATGATTTGGTCACATTTGAATGTTGTTGGTGCTTTCACTCTTGTGGTAACATGAGACGAACTCTACAACCCACACAGGTGGCTCAGGTAGTGCAGATCCTCCAGGATGGCAAGTCACTGTGCAGGACGCTTGGCATTTACCAGAGATCACCAGGATTGGCAGATTCACCACTGGCGCCCTCTGTGCTGCTCACAGATGAGAGCAGGTTCACACTGAGCACATGTGACAGACGGGACACGAGACGTCATGAGTCTGGGGACGCTGTGGAGAGCCATCTGCTGCCTGCAACGTCCTTCATCATGAGCGGTCTGGCAGTGGGTCCGTAATGGTGTGAGTGTGTGTTTGTGTGTGGGGGGGGGCATTTCCTTGGGGGGCGGCACATATATATCGGAAAATGCTTATAAAGTGCTTTTTTCCCCTCCACTTTCTACTTCATCAAGACGTCCCTTCCTGGATAACATGGCGATGTCACTTCCTGGATAACACGGCTATGTCACTTCCTGGATAACACGGCTATGTCACTTCCTGGATAACACGGGGATGTCACTTCCTGGATAACATGGGGATGTCACTTCCTGGATAACATGGGGATGTCACTTCCTGGATAACATGGGGATGTCACTTCCTGGATAACATGGCGATGTCACTTCCTGGATAACACGGCTATGTCACTTCCTGGATAACACGGCTATGTCACTTCCTGGATAACACGGGGATGTCACTTCCTGGATAACATGGGGATGTCACTTCCTGGATAACATGGGGATGTCACTTCCTGGATAACATGGGGATGTCACTTCCTGGATAACATGGCGATGTCGCTTCCTGGATAACAGGGCGATGTCACTTTCTGGATAACGTGGGGATGTCACTTCCTGGATAACAGGGCGATGTCACTTCCTGGATAACATGGTGATGTCACGACTCCCAGAGCTGTGTGGGCTGTGGCTGCTGGAGAGGAAGATGGCAGAGGGATGCTCAGTGTCCCTCCAGTGCCCTGTGTCCCCCCGCCATCATCCTCTCCAGCAGCCACAGCCCTGGGAGTCGTGACATCACCATGTTATCCAGGAAGTGACATCACCGTGTTATCCAGGAAGTGACCTCACCATGTTATCCAGGAAGTGACATTGCCGTGTTATCCGGGAAGTGACATCACCATGTTATCCAGAAAGTGACATCCCCATGTTATCCAGGAAGTGACATCCCCGTGTTATCCAGGAAGTGACATCACCGTGTTATCCAGGAAGTGACATCACCGTGTTATCCAGGAAGTGACATCCCCATTTTATCCAGGAAGTGACATCCCCATGTTATCCAGGAAGTGACATCCCCATGTTATCCAGGAAGTGACATCCCCATGTTATCCAGGAAGTGACATCCCCATGTTATCCAGGAAGTGACATCCCCATGTTATCCAGGAAGTGAAACCTTGATGCAGTAGTAAGTGCAGGGAAAAAACCACTTTATAAGCATTTCCTGTAATAATTGTATATTGGGGATTTGTATAACTTTTGGGGGGGCAATACAATACTTTAATAAAAATTTTCACTGGACTTCTCCTTTAAATTTTAAATAAGGACACATTAATGATATGCCTAACATAGGCTAAACTTCAAGGCCAAACATCAGGCCATAAAAGCGAATTCGGGTAGAAGCCGTATGAACGGACATTGTTAACATGGGTGATTTGGGATGATGGGGTCTGGGATGATGGGATGTGGGATGATGGGCTGGGTGATGTGGGATGATGGGCTGGGTGATGTGGGATGATGGGATCTGGGATGATGGGCTGGGTGATGTGGGATGATGGGCTGGGTGATGTGGGATGATGGGCTGGGTGATGTGGGATGATGGGCTGGGTGATGTGGGATGATGGGATCTGGGATGATGGGCTGGGGGATCTGGGATGATGGGCTGGGGGATCTGGGATGATGGGATCTGGGATGATGGGCTGGGTGATGTGGGATGATGGGCTGGGTGATGTGGGATGATGGGCTGGGTGATGTGGGATGATGGGATCTGGGATGATGGGCTGGGTGATGTGGGATGATGGGCTGGGTGATGTGGGATGATGGGCTGGGTGATGTGGGATGATGGGCTGGGTGATGTGGGATGATGGGCTGGGTGATGTGGGATGATGGGATCTGGGATGATGGGCTGGGGGATCTGGGATGATGGGCTGGGGGATCTGGGATGATGGGCTGGGGGATCTGGGATGATGGGCTGGGTGATGTGGGATGATGGGCTGGGTGATGTGGGATGATGGGATCTGGGATGATGGGCTGGGTGATGTGGGATGATGGGCTGGGGGATGTGGGATGATGGGCTGGGGGATCTGGGATGATGGGCTGGGGGATGTGGGATGATGGGCTGGGTGATGTGGGATGATGGGCTGGGGGATCTGGGATGATGGGCTGGGGGATGTGGGATAATGGGCTGGGTGATGATGGCTGGCAGTGATGATGGGCAGCGGTTATGATAAAGATGATGGGCAGCGGTGATGATGATGATGGGCGGAGAAGATGATGATGGGCAGCGGTGATGATGATGGGCAGCGGTGATGGTTGCCGGCGGTGATGAGACATCCAGTCTAATACTCCTAAATGTATTTTTACAGACATAATGCATTTCAACTTGTTCAAGAAAGCGGAGCCTCCTCCGGAAGCTCACACCATGCCGAGCACCACAGAAACGCCGGTCGTCTCACTCGAGAACTCCACGGCCGTCGCTGGATCAGGGGATAAAAGTGCTGACACGTTCCGAAAAATCCAACAGGAACTTATGAATCAAATCAACAAGATTCCGTGTAAGTATCCTACATGTCATTATTATTGTCTGATCCCATGTTACTGGAATAGTGGATTATAGGCAGGGGTGGGGCTAAAGGCTCCTCCCCCCCCCTGTCAGGGGTAAGGACATGATGGGGGTTGTAGTTCTGCAACCTGCAGAGCCACAGATGGGGGTATGCAGCCCATATGTCCCGGCCGTGTGTTTCCTCCTTAGTTGTCCCGGCTGTGTGTCTCCTCCTTAGTTGTCCCGGCTGTGTGTCTCCTCCTTAGTTGTCCCGGCTGTGGGTTTCCTCCTTAGTTGTCCCGGCTGTGTGTCTCCTCCTTAGTGGTCCCGGCTGTGGGTTTCCTCCTTAGTTGTCCCTGCTGGGGATCTCCTCCTTAGTTGTCCCGGCTGTGTGTCTCCTTCTTAGTTGTCCTGGCTGGGGGTCTCCTCCTTAGTTGTCCCGGCTGTGTGTCCCCTCCTTAGTTGTCCCGGCTGGGGGTCTCCTCCTTAGTTGTTTGGGCTGTGTGTCTCCTCCTTAGTTGTCCCGGCTGTGTGTTTCCTCCTTAGTTGTCCCGGCTGTGTGTCTCCTCCTTAGTTGTCCCGGCGGGGGGGTCTCCTCCTTAGTTGTCCTGGCTGTGTGTCTCCTCCTTAGTTGTCCCGGCTGTGGGTCTCCTCCTTAGTTGTCCCGGCTGTGTGTCTCCTCCTTAGTTGTCCCGGCTGTGTGTTTCCTCCTTAGTTGTCCCGGCTGTGTGTCTCCTCCTTAGTTGTCCCGGCGGGGGGGGTCTCCTCCTTAGTTGTCCTGGCTGGGGGTTTCCTCCTTAGTTGTCCCGGCGGGGGGGTCTCCTCCTTAGTTGTCCTGGCTGGGGGTCTCCTCCTTAGTTGTTTGGCTGTGTGTCTCCTCCTTAGTTGTCCCGGCTGTGGGTTTCCTCCTTAGTTGTCCCGGCTGTGTGTCTCCTCCTTAGTTGTCCCGGCTGTGGGTCTCCTCCTTAGTTGTCCCGGCTGTGTGTCTCCTCCTTAGTTGTCCCGGCTGTGTGTCTCCTCCTTAGTTGTCCCGGCTGGGGGTCTCCTCCTTAGTTGTCCCGGCTGGGGGTCTCCTCCTTAGTTGTCCTGGCTGGGGGTCTCCTCCTTAGTTGTCCCGGCTGGGGGTCTCCTCCTTAGTTGTCCCGGCGGGGGGGTCTCCTCCTTAGTTGTCCTGGCTGGGGGTTTCCTCCTTAGTTGTCCCAGCTGGGGGTCTCCTCCTTAGTTGTCCCGGCTGTGGGTTTCCTCCTTAGTTGTCCCGGCTGTGGGTTTCCTCCTTAGTTGTCCCGGCTGGGGGTCTCCTCCTTAGTTGTCCTGGCTGGGGGTTTCCAACCAATAGGTACCCTCCCCTCATTAACACACCTGATCATCTGGGCTCTGCCCCCACCTCATATCCTCCATTAGTACATGGCACCAGATATCCACATGGCCTGCACTAAAATGGCGCCCAACCACGTCACATCTGGTCCATATCTCAAAGCCGTCCCCATATAACTGAGCCGGTCAGATAGTTCCTATGTGCCCCATATAGCTCACACTATACAATATGCTGTGAGGCCCCACAAAAATGGTGCTCATTTCAACAGTGACATCACTACTAGTCTGGGTGCTAGAGTTATAATCTACAGCAAAATGGCGCCCGCAATGTGAAAGCATAAATAATTACATAACCAAACCTCTGTTTGTATACAATAGTCACACTAGTCATGATAGCACTAAACCTATATAAAGTGCTTGTGCCAAAACCACAGTACTAGTGATAATATTTCATAGAATTCATGTAAACAGCAAAATATCTATGAGCTCAATGCAACCAATAAGCCAATTCCTATATAACCTATGGTAACACAATTTAAAGTGACAGCACATACAGTGCCAATTTACCTGCTTGGGCAGACAACAGCATTATGGGGCTTCGGCATATGGAAATTTCCGCCCCCCCCCCCCATCTTTTCCGAAGTTCTGCTTGCCCTCCCTTCATCTCAGTACTTTAATGGCATTGTGAGACGTTGTGTCATCTTGTGTGGCCGTCCCCTGAGCTATAAATGTCATATTAATATGTTATAGATTATCGTTTTGTGACACTTTTGCTTTTGCACACTTTTTTCACTTTTGATTTGTGTTATATTAATTTTCATCAATTAGCACAATATTATTAGTCTCATTTTTCTATGTAATTCTGCGTTTACACAAAGCGACAATCGAACGATCGACAATTTTGAAGTAACAAAGTGTTTTTTATAACGATCAGCGATCGCTTAAGCCCGTCTCACACATTGGGTCAATCGGTGAAGGACTGTTCACAGGACGCGATCGGCAAATTTTTAGCGAACGACCAACGACGAGAAAAGGTTGAACGATCACAATGAACGATTTCTCGCTCGTCACCTGATCATTTGCTGTCTTTCCACAAGGCGATTATATGCAGCATAATATTATGATCTATTAATTGGTTGTGTTACCAATGACACTGACACTTACCATAGGTTATATAGGAATTGGCTTATTGGTTGCATTGAGCTCATAGATATTTTGCTGTTTACATGAATTATATGAAATATTATCACTAGTACTGTGGTTTTGGCACAAGCACTTTATATAGGTTTAGTGCTATCATGACTAGTGTGACTATTGTATACAAACAGAGGTTTGGTTATGTAATTATTTATGCATTCACATTGCGGGCGCCATTTTGCTGTAGATTATAACTCTAGCACCCAGACTAGTAGTGATGTCACTGTTGAAATGAGCACCATTTTTGTGGGGCCTCACAGCATATTGTATAGTGTGAGCTATATGGGGCACATAGGAACTATCTGACCGGCTCAGTTATATGGGGACGGCTTTGAGATATGGACCAGATGTGACTTGGTTGGGCGCCATTTTAGTGCAGGCCATGTGGATATCTGGTGCCATGTACTAATGGAGGATATGAGATGGGGGCAGAGCCCAGATGATCAGGTGTGTTAATGAGGGGAGGGTACCTATTGGTTGGAAACCCCCAGCCAGGACAACTAAGGAGGAGACCCCCCCGCCGGGACAACTAAGGAGGAAACCCACAGCCGGGACAACTAAGGAGGAGACACACAGCTGGGACAACTAAGGAGGACCCCCCCCCGCCGGGACAACTAAGGAGGAAACCCACAGCCGGGACAACTAAGGAGGAAACCCCCAGCCAGGACAACTAAGGAGGAGACCCCCAGCCAGGACAACTAAGGAGGAAACCCCCAGCCAGGACAACTAAGGAGGAAACCCACAGCCGGGACAACTAAGGATGGCTTTGAGATATGGACCAGATGTGACTTGGTTGGGCGCCATTTTAGTGCAGGCCATGTGGATATCTGGTGCCATGTACTAATGGAGGATATGAGGTGGGGGCAGAGCCCAGATGATCAGGTGTGCTAATGAGGGGAGGGTACCTATTGGTTGGAGGGTGATATGGGGGTATATAGGTGGGCCTGTATAGCAGGAACATCAGCACCTGGTTTGTTCCTTTAATATCATTTTGGACTCTGGTCTCCTTGTTTTGGTTCTTATTACCTATATATGTGAGGGTTGCTGGGTGTATTGGTTTATATATAGGGCCGTATTGCATCCCCTATTGTGATTGGAAGATTCCCCCATATATGACCAGTTTACCATGTACCTTTATGACGACCAGTTACCTCATTTTGTTTTATATAGTTCAGGCAAAATTTATTTTTTAATATGTTATCACATAAAGAAAGTTGGAGAAATTTCTAATATACAATAATTATGGACATAAAGTGCTTTTACCCTCAATTTAGTAGATCAGGCAGACTTCAATTTTCCTAAAATACCGTGACGTCACGAATCAGAGCAGGGCTGGGTGTGATCCCTCTGAAGCGTCCAGCAGGGGGCGCAGTGTATGGAGAAATTACATAGAATAACTATATCACAAGTGCCAGCAGCCCCATCCACGGCACATAGCACTGGGGCTGCTGGCACTTGTAGTGCGCCTGCCCCCCCCATCCCCGGGACAGTAGACCTTAGACCAGCTGCCCCCCCCCCCCCCAAGAACCCCAAACTTCCCCCATTAGAAGTGCAAGCAGCCCTGTCCACGGCGCATAGGAAGGGGGCTGCTGGCACTTGTAGTGCGGCTCCCACACAACATCAGACCTTAGGGCCCCCCCCCCCCAAGGACCCTCATAGCTTACTCCAGCAAACCCCCTTTCACCGATTGCCCTCCGATCCGCACACAGAGGAGATCCGCACTACAAGTGCCACCAGCCCCATCCTATGTGTCGTAAATGGGGCTGCTGGCACTTGTGATGGGGGTAGTTTGGGGTCTTTAGGTGGTGGGGGTGTTCACTGGGGGGCTGCTGGCACAGGGGCAGCTGCACCACAAGTGCCAGCAGCCCCATCCTATGTTCCGTGAATGGGGCTGCTGGCACTTGTGATATAGTTATTCTTACTATGTAATTTCTCTGTACACTGCGCCCCCTGCTGGACGTTTCATAGGAATTACACCCAGCCCTGCTCTGGTTCGTGACGTCACTGTATTTTAGGAAAATTGAAGTCTGCCTGATCTACTAAATTGAGGGAAATAGCACTTTATGTGCATTTCCCATAATTAGTGTATATTAGAAATTTGCCTAACTTTCCTTAGGTAATAACATATTAAAAAATACATTTTGCCCGGAGTTTTCCTTTAACTATTTCACTAATGGAAGAATGGCTAGAATATTGGGTGTTTGTTACAGGATAAAGTACATGTTATGTTACAGTATATACAATATGGAATGTTAGTGTACAGGAAATGTAATGTTACAGTATATAGTTACAGTGTACAGGATATGGTATGTTACAGTATATACTATACTAGAAAAAGTACCCGCTGCTGCCCGGGTATAAAGTGTAGGTGTGATAATTAGATTTGTTCCAAGGTCGCCCAGGAGGCCAATCTATGGGAAATCCCCAGGAGCCCAATGTACCTCTATATTCCCCTATATACCCTGACAGATCTGCACTGTTTATGTAAATTGTAGCTTATGCACATTAGAAATAAACTAAAAATGTTTAACATCCTAAATACTTAAAGTGACTGTACCACCAGGCCCAGGCTGAAGCACTGCAGGCGGCCGTCCCACCCCCAGTGGGAAGAAACCCCAGCTCCTCCATGACGTGACTCCATTAGAATCAATGGAACCCTATCATAGAGGGGCTGGGGTTTCTTCCCACTAAGGGGGGGGGGGGGGGGTCGGCCGCCTCCAGTGCTTCTGCCTGGTCCTTGGGGTACAGTCACTTTAAAAGCCAAACTAAAATGTCATGTGATCAGACTGTATACAGAGCCTGGTTATATACAACATTGGCAGTGTTACATACAGCCTGGTTATATACAACATTGGAAGTGTTATATACATAGCTTGGTTATATACAGCATTGGCAGTCTTATACAGTATACAGCCTGGTTAGATACAACTTTGGCAGTGTTATATACAGAGCCTGGTTATATACAACATTGGCAGTGTTATATACAGAGCCTGGTTATATACAACATTGACAGTGTTATATACAGCCTGGTTATATACAACATTGGCAGTGTTATATACAACATTGGCAGTGTTATATACAGCATTGCCAGTGTTATATACAGCATTGGCAGTGTTATATACAGCATTGGCAGTGTTATATACAACATTGTCAGTGTTATATACAGAGCCTGGTTATGTACAACATTGTCAGTGTTATATACAGAGCCTGGTTATATACAACATTGACAGTGTTATATGCAGCCTGGTTATATACAACATTGGCAGTGTTATATACAGAGCCTGGTTATATACAACATTGGCAGTGTTATACATACAACATTGGCAGTGTTATTGCCAGGTGAATAAACATAAGGCTTTTTGCCTGATACAACTCTGGAGCAGCAACATACAATTGTCCATGCGGAAAACATGCAGAATCCGTATTTCCGGCACCACCTGCAATGATTCCTGTATACTATACCTGCAGTGATAGGCCTTGGGCCTTGTTTATTGTCGTTGCAAATGATGCCTAACAGGAAGCTGCAATCGTCTAAAATATATTGTTTCATTTGAGTTATCTGTGGAATTTGTGTATACCTGTAGTGTATAGTTAGGGGCGGTCCTGTCTACCTGTAGTGTATAGTTGGTGGAGGTCCTGTATACCTGTAGTTTATAGTTTGGGGGTCCTGTATACCTGTAGTATATAGTTGGTGGAGGTTCTGTATACCTGTAATGTATAGTTTGGGGGTCCTGTATACCTGTAGTGTATAGTTGGTGGAGGTCCTGTATGCCTGTAGTGTATAGTTTTGGGGTACTGTATATCTGTAGTGTACTGTATAGTTGGGGTAGGGGGTCTACCAGGTATTTCTGTGGAGGCAGCCGCCCTAGCAACCAATCAGATTCCATCTCACTGTGAAAATGAAAGTAGTAATCCTATTGGTTGCTAAGGCTTCCAGCTGCCATTACTGCTGGGGAGACCTGTGTTTGTGCAGTTTGGAGATTCTCCCAGTCATCTCTATGGGGCGCCTCTCTTTCCCCTCCCCCTCCCCTCCTGTACATCTGGCAAGGACGGGACCTTCGCTCTAACCTTCCCGGTAACCTTCCAAATTTGGGGTCAAACAGTTCAGGCATTTGGAAGTCTATAGAGGACGGAAAGATAGACAATTTTATTATATAGATGTAATGTCACAGTATATAGTACAGTATGTTAGGTTACAGTATATAGTAAATATTACAGTATATGTTCTGTTACAGTATATGTTATGGCACAGTATGTAGTATATGTTATGGTACAGTATGTAGTGTATGCTACAGTATGTAGTATATGTTATGGCACAGTATGTATGTTATGGTACAGTATGTAGTATGTTATGGCACAGTATGTAGTATATGGCACAGTATGTATGTTATGGTACAGTATGTAGTATGTTATGGCACAGTATGTAGTATATGGCACAGTATGTATGTTATGGTACAGTATGTAGTATGTTATGGTACAATATGTTGTATATGGTTCAGTATGTAGTATATGGTTCAGTATGTTGTATATGGCACAGTATGTAGTATATGTTATGGCACAGTATGTAGTATATGTTATGGTACAGTATGTAGTATATGGTACGGTATGTAGTATATGGCACGGTAAGTAGTATGTTATGGCACAGTATGTAGTATATGGCACAGTATGTAGTATATGGTACAGTATGTAGTGTATGGCACAGTATGAAGTGTATGGTACAGTATGTAGTATATGTTATGGTACAATATGTAGTATATGGCACAGTATGTAGTATATGGTACAGTATGTAGTATATGTTATGGTACAATATGTAGTATATGGCACAGTATGTAGCATATGTTATGGTAGAGTATGTAGTATACAGTGAGTATATGGTACAGTATGTAGTATACAGTATGTAGTATATGGCACAGTATGTAGTATATGTTAGTCTGTAGTGTATGGTACAGTATATGTAGTATATGGCACAGTATGTAGTATATGTTAGTGTGTAGTGTATGGTACAGTATGTAGTATGTTATGGTACATTATGTAGTATATGTTATGGCACAGTATGTAGTATATGGCACAGTATGTAGTATGTGGTACAGTATGTAGTATGTGGTACAGTATGTAGTATGTGGTACAGTATGTAGTGTATGGCACAGTATGTAGTGTATGGTACAGTGTGTAGTATATGTTATGGCACAGTATGTAGTATGTAGTATATGGCACAGTATGTAGTATATGTTAGTGTGTAGTGTATGGCACAGTATGTAGTGTATGGCACAGTATGTAGTATATGGTACAGTATGTAGTGTATGGCACAGTATGTAGTATGTGGTACAGTATGTAGTATGTGGTACAGTATGTAGTATGTGTACAGTATGTAGTATATGGCACAGTATGTAGTATGTGGTACAGTATGTAGTGTATGGCACAGTATGTAGTGTATGGCACAGTATGTAGTATATGGTACAGTATGTAGTGTATGGCACAGTATGTAGTATGTGGTACAGTATGTGGTATATGGCACAGTATGTAGTATGTGGTACAGTATGTAGTATGTGGTACAGTATGTAGTATATGGTACAGTATGTAGTATATGGTACAATATGTAGTATGTGGTACAGTATGTAGTATGTGGTACAGTGTAGTATATGTTATGGCACAGTATTTAGTATATGGCACAGTATGTAGTATATGGCACAGTATGTAGTATATGGCACAGTATGTAGTATATAGCACAGTATGTAGTGTATGGTACAGTGTGTAGTATATGTTATGGCACAGTATGTAGTATATGGCACAGTATGTAGTATATGGCACAGTATGTAGTATATGGCACAGTATGTAGTATGTGGTACAGTATGTAGTGTGTATGGCACAGTATGTAGTGTATGGTACAGTGTGTAGTATATGTTATGGCACAGTATGTAGTATATGGTACAATATGTAGTATATGGTACAATATGTAGTATGTGGTACAGTATGTAGTTTATGGCACAGTATGTAGTATATGGCACAGTATGTGGTACAGTGTAGTATATGTTATGGCACAGTATGTAGTATGTGGTACAGTATGTTGTATATGGCACAGTATGTAGTATATGGCACAGTATGTAGTGTCTGGCACAGTATGTAGTATATGTAATGGTACAGTATGTAGTATATGGCACAGTATGTAGTATGTGGTACAGTATGTAGTATATGGTAAAGTATGTAGTATATGTTATGGTACAGTATGTAGTATATGGCACAGTATGTAGTATATGGCACAGTATGTGGTATATGGCACAGTATGTAGTATGTGGTACAGTATGTAGTATGTGATACAGTATGTTGTATATGGCACAGTATGTAGTATATGGCACAGTATGTAGTGTATGGCACAGTATGTAGTATATGTAATGGTACAGTATGTAGTATATGGCACAGTATGTAGTATGTGGTACAGTATGTAGTATGTGTTATGGTACAGTATGTAGTATGTGGTAAAGTATGTAGTATATGTTATGGTACAGTATGTAGTATATGGTAAAGTATGTAGTATATGTTATGGTACAGTATGTAGTATATGGTAAAGTATGTAGTATATGTTATGGTACAGTATGTAGTATATGGTACAATATGTAGTATATGGCACAGTATGTTGTATGTGTTATGGTACAGTATGTAGTATATGGCACAGTATGTCGTATATGGTACAGTATGTAGTATGGTACAGTATGTAGTGTATGTTATATTACAGTATGTAGTATATGTTATGGCACAGTAAGTAGTATATGGCACAGTAAGTAGTATATGGCACAGTATGTAGTATATGTTATGGTACAGTATGTAGTATATGTTATGGTACAGTATGTAGTATATGTTATGGTACAGTATGTAGTATGTTATGGTACAGTATGTAGTATATGTTATGGCACAGTATGTAGTATGTGGCACAGTATGTAGTATGTGGTACACAATGTAGTATATGGTACAGTATGTAGTATGTTACAGTATGTAGTATGTTATGGTACAGTAGGTAGTATATGGTACAGTACATACTGTACCACATACTACATATTGTAACATACTACATACTGTACCACATACTACATACTGTGCCATAACATATACTAAACTGTACCACATACTACATACTGTTCCATACACTACATACTGTACCACATACTACATATTGTATGGCACAGTATGTAGTATGTGGTACAGTTTAGTATATGTTATGGCACAGTATGTAGTATGTGGTACAATATGTAGTATGTGGTACACAATGTAGTATATGGTACAGTATGTAGTATGTTACAGTATGTAGTATGTTATGGCACAGTATGTAGTATGTGGTACACAATGTAGTATATGGTACAGTATGTAGTATGTTACAGTATGTAGTATGTTATGGCACAGTATGTAGTATGTGGTACAGTATGTAGTTTGTGGTACAGTGTAGTATATGTTATGGCACAGTATGTAGTATGTGGTACAATATGTAGTATGTGGTACACAATGTAGTATATGGTACAGTATGTAGTATGTTACAGTATGTAGTATGTTATGGCACAGTATGTAGTATGTGGTACACAATGTAGTATATGGTACAGTATGTAGAATGTTACAGTATGTAGAATGTTACAGTATGGCACAGTATGGCACAGTATGTAGTATATGGTACAGTATGTAGTATATGTTATGGTACAATATGTAGTATATGGCACAGTATGTAGCATATGTTATGGTAGAGTATGTAGTATACAGTGAGTATATGGTACAGTATGTAGTATACAGTATGTAGTATATGGCACAGTATGTAGTATATGTTAGTCTGTAGTGTATGGTACAGTATGTAGTATGTAGTATATGGCACAGTATGTAGTATATGTTAGTGTGTAGTGTATGGTACAGTATGTAGTATGTTATGGTACATTATGTAGTATATGTTATGGCACAGTATGTAGTATGTGGTACAGTATGTAGTATGTGGTACAGTATGTAGTATGTGGTACAGTATGTAGTATGTGGTACAGTATGTAGTATATGGCACAGTATGTAGTATATGGCACAGTATGTAGTATGTGGTACAGTATGTAGTATGTGGTACAGTATGTTGTATATGGCACAGTATGTTGTATATGGCACAGTATGTAGTATATGGCACAGTATGTAGTATATGGCACAGTATGTAGTGTATGGCACAGTATGTGGTATATGTTATGGTACAGTATGTAGTATATGGCACAGTATGTAGTATATGGCACAGTATGTAGTATATGGCACAGTATGTAGTATGTGGTACAGTATGTAGTATGTGGTACAGTATGTAGTGTATGGCACAGTATGTAGTATATGGTACAGTGTGTAGTATATGTTATGACACAGTATGTAGTATGTAGTATATGGCACAGTATGTAGTATATGTTAGTGTGTAGTGTATGGCACAGTATGTAGTGTATGGCACAGTATGTAGTATATGGCACAGTATGTAGTGTATGGCACAGTATGTAGTATGTGGTACAGTATGTAGTATGTGGTACAGTATGTAGTATGTGTACAGTATGTAGTATATGGCACAGTATGTAGTATATGGTACAGTATGTGGTATATGGTACAGTATGTGGTATATGGCACAGTATGTAGTATGTGGTACAGTATGTAGTGTATGGCACAGTATGTAGTGTATGGCACAGTATGTAGTATATGGTACAGTATGTAGTGTATGGCACAGTATGTAGTATGTGGTACAGTATGTAGTATATGGTACAGTATGTAGTATATGGCACAGTAAGTAGTATGTTATGGCACAGTATGTAGTATATGGCACAGTATGTAGTATATGGTACAGTATGTAGTGTATGGCACAGTATGAAGTGTATGGTACAGTATGTAGTATATGTTATGGTACAATATGTAGTATATGGCACAGTATGTAGTATATGGTACAGTATGTAGTATATGTTATGGTACAATATGTAGTATATGGCACAGTATGTAGCATATGTTATGGTAGAGTATGTAGTATACAGTGAGTATATGGTACAGTATGTAGTATACAGTATGTAGTATATGGCACAGTATGTAGTATATGTTAGTCTGTAGTGTATGGTACAGTATGTAGTATGTAGTATATGGCACAGTATGTAGTATATGTTAGTGTGTAGTGTATGGTACAGTATGTAGTATGTTATGGTACATTATGTAGTATATGTTATGGCACAGTATGTAGTATATGGCACAGTATGTAGTATGTGGTACAGTATGTAGTATGTGGTACAGTATGTAGTATATGGCACAGTATGTAGTATATGGCACAGTATGTAGTATGTGGTACAGTATGTAGTATGTGGTACAGTATGTAGTATATGGCACAGTATGTTGTATATGGCACAGTATGTAGTATATGGCACAGTATGTAGTGTATGGCACAGTATGTGGTATATGTTATGGTACAGTATGTAGTATATGGCACAGTATGTAGTATATGGCACAGTATGTGGTATATGGCACAGTATGTAGTATGTGGTACAGTATGTAGTATGTGGTACAGTATGTAGTGTATGGCACAGTATGTAGTGTATGGTACAGTGTGTAGTATATGTTATGGCACAGTATGTAGTATGTAGTATATGGCACAGTATGTAGTATATGTTAGTGTGTAGTGTATGGCACAGTATGTAGTGTATGGCACAGTATGTAGTATATGGTACAGTATGTAGTGTATGGCACAGTATGTAGTATGTGGTACAGTATGTAGTATGTGGTACAGTATGTAGTATGTGTACAGTATGTAGTATATGGCACAGTATGTGGTATATGGCACAGTATGTAGTATGTGGTACAGTATGTAGTATATGGCACAGTATGTAGTATATGGTACAGTATGTAGTATATGGCACAGTATGTAGTGTATGGCACAGTATGTAGTGTATGGCACAGTATGTAGTATATGGCACAGTATGTAGTGTATGGCACAGTATGTAGTGTATGGCACAGTATGTAGTATGTGGTACAGTATGTAGTATGTGGTACAGTATGTAGTATGTGGTACAGTATGTAGTATATGTTATGGTACAGTATGTAGTATATGGTACAGTATGTAGTGTATGGTACAGTATGTAGTATATGGCACAGTATGTAGTATGTGGTACAGTATGTAGTATGTGGTACAGTATGTAGTATATGGTACAGTATGTAGTATATGTTATGGTACAGTATGTAGTATATGGTACAGTATGTAGTGTATGGTACAGTATGTAGTATATGGCACAGTATGTAGTATGTGGTACAGTATGTAGTATGTGGTACAGTGTAGTATATGTTATGGCACAGTATTTAGTATATGGTACAATATGTAGTATATCGTACAGTATGTAGTATGTGGTACAGTATGTAGTATGTGGTACAGTATGTAGTATATGGCACAGTATGTAGTATATGTTATGGCACAGTATTTAGTATATGGTACAGTATGTAGTATATGGCACAGTATGTAGTATGTGGTACAGTATGTAGTATGTGGTACAGTATGTAGTATATGGCACAGTATGTAGTATATGGTACAGTATGTAGTGTATGTTATGTTACAGTATGTAGTAAGTTATGGCACAGTATGTAGTGTATGGCACAGTATGTAGTATATGGCACAGTATGTAGTATATGGTACAGTATGTGGTATATGGCACAGTATGTAGTATGTGGTACAGTATGTAGTAAGTTATGGCACAGTATGTAGTATATGGCACAGTATGTAGTATGTGGTACAGTATGTAGTATATGGCACAGTATGTAGTATATGGCACAGTATGTAGTATATGGCACAGTATGTAGTGTATGGCACAGTATGTAGTATATGTTATGGTACAGTATGTAGTATATGTTATGGTACAGTATGTAGTATATGGCACAGTATGTAGTATATGGTACAGTATGTAGTATGTGGTACACAATGTAGTATATGGTACAGTATGTAGTATGTTACAGTATGTAGTATGTTATGGCACAGTATGTAGAATGTTACAGTATGTAGTATGTTACAGTATGTAGTATGTTATGGCACAGTAAGTAGTATGTGGCACAGTATGTAGTATATGGCACAGTATGGAGTATATGGCACAGTATGGAGTATATGGCACAGTATGGAGTATATGGCACAGTATGGAGTATATGGCACAGTATGTAGTATGTGGCACAGTATGTAGTATGTGGCACAGTATGTAGTGTATGGCACAGTATGTAGTGTATGGCACAGTATGTAGTGTATGGCACAGTATGTAGTATATGGCACAGTATGTAGTATGTGGCACAGTATGTAGTGTGTGGCACAGTATGTAGTGTGTGGCACAGTATGTAGTGTATGGCACAGTATGTAGTGTATGGCACAGTATGTAGTATATGGCACAGTATGTAGTATGTGGCACAGTATGTAGTATATGGTACAGTATGTAGTATGTGGTACAATATGTAGTGTATGGCACAGTATGTAGTATGTGGTACAGTATGTAGTATATGGCACAGTATGTAGTATATGGCACAGTATGTAGTGTATGGCACAGTATGTAGTATATGGTACAGTATGTAGTATGTGGTACAGTATGTAGTATATGTTATGGCACAGTATGTAGTGTATGGCACAGTATGTAGTATGTGGTACAGTATGTAGTATGTGGCACAGTATGTAGTATATGTTATGGTACAGTATGTAGTGTATGGCACAGTATGTAGTATGTGGTACAGTATGTAGTGTATGGCACAGTATGTAGTATATGGTACAGTATGTAGTGTATGGCACAGTATGAAGTGTATGGTACAGTATGTAGTATATGTTATGGTACAATATGTAGTATATGGCACAGTATGTAGTATGTGGCACAGTATGTAGTATATGTTATGGTACAGTATGTAGTATATGGTACAGTATGTAGTATGTGGCACAGTATGTAGTATATGGTACAGTATGTAGTATGTGGCACAGTATGTAGTATATGTTATGGTACAGTATGTAGTATATGGTACAGTATGTAGTATGTGGCACAGTATGTAGTATATGTTATGGCACAGTATGTAGTATATGTTATGGTACAGTATGTAGTGTGTGGTACAGTATGTAGTATATGTTATGGCACAGTATGTAGTATATGTTATGGCACAGTATGTAGTATATGGCACAGTATGTAGTATGTGGCACAGTATGTAGTATATGTTATGGTACAGTATGTAGTATGTGGCACAGTATGTAGTATATGTTATGGCACAGTATGTAGTATGTGGCACAGTATGTAGTATATGTTATGGTACAGTATGTAGTATGTGGCACAGTATGTAGTATATGTTATGGCACAGTATGTAGTATGTGGCACAGTATGTAGTATATGTTATGGCACAGTATGTAGTGTATGGTACAGTATGTAGTATATGGTACAGTATGTAGTATGTGGCACAGTATGTAGTATATGGTACAGTATGTAGTATGTGGCACAGTATGTAGTATATGTTATGGTACAGTATGTAGTATGTGGCACAGTATGTAGTATGTGGCACAGTATGTAGTATATGTTATGGCACAGTATGTAGTATATGTTATGGTACAGTATGTAGTGTGTGGTACAGTATGTAGTATATGTTATGGCACAGTATGTAGTATATGTTATGGTACAGTATGTAGTATGTGGCACAGTATGTAGTATGTGGCACAGTATGTAGTATATGTTATGGTACAGTATGTAGTATGTGGCACAGTATGTAGTATATGTTATGGCACAGTATGTAGTATGTGGCACAGTATGTAGTATATGTTATGGTACAGTATGTAGTATGTGGCACAGTATGTAGTATATGTTATGGCACAGTATGTAGTATGTGGCACAGTATGTAGTATATGTTATGGCACAGTATGTAGTATATGGTACAGTATGTAGTATGTGGCACAGTATGTAGTATATGTTATGGTACAGTATGTAGTATGTGGCACAGTATGTAGTATATGTTATGGTACAGTATGTAGTATATGTTATGGCACAGTATGTAGTATATGTTATGGTACAGTATGTAGTATGTGGCACAGTATGTAGTATGTGGCACAGTATGTAGTATATGTTATGGTACAGTATGTAGTATGTGGCACAGTATGTAGTATATGTTATGGTACAGTATGTAGTATATGTTATGGCACAGTATGTAGTATATGTTATGGTACAGTATGTAGTATGTGGCACAGTATGTAGTATATGTTATGGTACAGTATGTAGTATGTGGCACAGTATGTAGTATATGTTATGGTACAGTATGTAGTATGTGGCACAGTATGTAGTATATGGTACAGTATGTAGTATGTGGCACAGTATGTAGTATATGTTATGGCACAGTATGTAGTATGTGGCACAGTATGTAGTATATGTTATGGCACAGTATGTAGTATATGTTATGGTACAGTATGTAGTGTGTGGTACAGTATGTAGTATATGTTATGGCACAGTATGTAGTATATGTTATGGTACAGTATGTAGTATGTGGCACAGTATGTAGTATATGTTATGGTACAGTATGTAGTATGTGGCACAGTATGTAGTATATGTTATGGCACAGTATGTAGTGTATGCTACAGTATGTAGTATATGTTATGGCACAGTATGTATGTTATGGTACAGTATGTAGTATGTTATGGCACAGTATGTAGTATATGGCACAGTATGTATGTTATGGTACAGTATGTAGTATGTTATGGCACAGTATGTAGTATATGGCACAGTATGTATGTTATGGTACAGTATGTAGTATGTTATGGTACAATATGTTGTATATGGTTCAGTATGTAGTATATGGTTCAGTATGTTGTATATGGCACAGTATGTAGTATATGTTATGGCACAGTATGTAGTATATGTTATGGTACAGTATGTAGTATATGGTACGGTATGTAGTATATGGCACGGTAAGTAGTATGTTATGGCACAGTATGTAGTATATGGCACAGTATGTAGTATATGGTACAGTATGTAGTGTATGGCACAGTATGAAGTGTATGGTACAGTATGTAGTATATGTTATGGTACAATATGTAGTATATGGCACAGTATGTAGTATATGGTACAGTATGTAGTATATGTTATGGTACAATATGTAGTATATGGCACAGTATGTAGCATATGTTATGGTAGAGTATGTAGTATACAGTGAGTATATGGTACAGTATGTAGTATACAGTATGTAGTATATGGCACAGTATGTAGTATATGTTAGTCTGTAGTGTATGGTACAGTATATGTAGTATATGGCACAGTATGTAGTATATGTTAGTGTGTAGTGTATGGTACAGTATGTAGTATGTTATGGTACATTATGTAGTATATGTTATGGCACAGTATGTAGTATATGGCACAGTATGTAGTATGTGGTACAGTATGTAGTATGTGGTACAGTATGTAGTATGTGGTACAGTATGTAGTGTATGGCACAGTATGTAGTGTATGGTACAGTGTGTAGTATATGTTATGGCACAGTATGTAGTATGTAGTATATGGCACAGTATGTAGTATATGTTAGTGTGTAGTGTATGGCACAGTATGTAGTGTATGGCACAGTATGTAGTATATGGTACAGTATGTAGTGTATGGCACAGTATGTAGTATGTGGTACAGTATGTAGTATGTGGTACAGTATGTAGTATGTGTACAGTATGTAGTATATGGCACAGTATGTAGTATGTGGTACAGTATGTAGTGTATGGCACAGTATGTAGTGTATGGCACAGTATGTAGTATATGGTACAGTATGTAGTGTATGGCACAGTATGTAGTATGTGGTACAGTATGTGGTATATGGCACAGTATGTAGTATGTGGTACAGTATGTAGTATGTGGTACAGTATGTAGTATATGGTACAGTATGTAGTATATGGTACAATATGTAGTATGTGGTACAGTATGTAGTATGTGGTACAGTGTAGTATATGTTATGGCACAGTATTTAGTATATGGCACAGTATGTAGTATATGGCACAGTATGTAGTATATGGCACAGTATGTAGTATATAGCACAGTATGTAGTGTATGGTACAGTGTGTAGTATATGTTATGGCACAGTATGTAGTATATGGCACAGTATGTAGTATATGGCACAGTATGTAGTATATGGCACAGTATGTAGTATGTGGTACAGTATGTAGTGTGTATGGCACAGTATGTAGTGTATGGTACAGTGTGTAGTATATGTTATGGCACAGTATGTAGTATATGGTACAATATGTAGTATATGGTACAATATGTAGTATGTGGTACAGTATGTAGTTTATGGCACAGTATGTAGTATATGGCACAGTATGTGGTACAGTGTAGTATATGTTATGGCACAGTATGTAGTATGTGGTACAGTATGTTGTATATGGCACAGTATGTAGTATATGGCACAGTATGTAGTGTCTGGCACAGTATGTAGTATATGTAATGGTACAGTATGTAGTATATGGCACAGTATGTAGTATGTGGTACAGTATGTAGTATATGGTAAAGTATGTAGTATATGTTATGGTACAGTATGTAGTATATGGCACAGTATGTAGTATATGGCACAGTATGTGGTATATGGCACAGTATGTAGTATGTGGTACAGTATGTAGTATGTGATACAGTATGTTGTATATGGCACAGTATGTAGTATATGGCACAGTATGTAGTGTATGGCACAGTATGTAGTATATGTAATGGTACAGTATGTAGTATATGGCACAGTATGTAGTATGTGGTACAGTATGTAGTATGTGTTATGGTACAGTATGTAGTATGTGGTAAAGTATGTAGTATATGTTATGGTACAGTATGTAGTATATGGTAAAGTATGTAGTATATGTTATGGTACAGTATGTAGTATATGGTAAAGTATGTAGTATATGTTATGGTACAGTATGTAGTATATGGTACAATATGTAGTATATGGCACAGTATGTTGTATGTGTTATGGTACAGTATGTAGTATATGGCACAGTATGTCGTATATGGTACAGTATGTAGTATGGTACAGTATGTAGTGTATGTTATATTACAGTATGTAGTATATGTTATGGCACAGTAAGTAGTATATGGCACAGTAAGTAGTATATGGCACAGTATGTAGTATATGTTATGGTACAGTATGTAGTATATGTTATGGTACAGTATGTAGTATATGTTATGGTACAGTATGTAGTATGTTATGGTACAGTATGTAGTATATGTTATGGCACAGTATGTAGTATGTGGCACAGTATGTAGTATGTGGTACACAATGTAGTATATGGTACAGTATGTAGTATGTTACAGTATGTAGTATGTTATGGTACAGTAGGTAGTATATGGTACAGTACATACTGTACCACATACTACATATTGTAACATACTACATACTGTACCACATACTACATACTGTGCCATAACATATACTAAACTGTACCACATACTACATACTGTTCCATACACTACATACTGTACCACATACTACATATTGTATGGCACAGTATGTAGTATGTGGTACAGTTTAGTATATGTTATGGCACAGTATGTAGTATGTGGTACAATATGTAGTATGTGGTACACAATGTAGTATATGGTACAGTATGTAGTATGTTACAGTATGTAGTATGTTATGGCACAGTATGTAGTATGTGGTACACAATGTAGTATATGGTACAGTATGTAGTATGTTACAGTATGTAGTATGTTATGGCACAGTATGTAGTATGTGGTACAGTATGTAGTTTGTGGTACAGTGTAGTATATGTTATGGCACAGTATGTAGTATGTGGTACAATATGTAGTATGTGGTACACAATGTAGTATATGGTACAGTATGTAGTATGTTACAGTATGTAGTATGTTATGGCACAGTATGTAGTATGTGGTACACAATGTAGTATATGGTACAGTATGTAGAATGTTACAGTATGTAGAATGTTACAGTATGGCACAGTATGGCACAGTATGTAGTATATGGTACAGTATGTAGTATATGTTATGGTACAATATGTAGTATATGGCACAGTATGTAGCATATGTTATGGTAGAGTATGTAGTATACAGTGAGTATATGGTACAGTATGTAGTATACAGTATGTAGTATATGGCACAGTATGTAGTATATGTTAGTCTGTAGTGTATGGTACAGTATGTAGTATGTAGTATATGGCACAGTATGTAGTATATGTTAGTGTGTAGTGTATGGTACAGTATGTAGTATGTTATGGTACATTATGTAGTATATGTTATGGCACAGTATGTAGTATGTGGTACAGTATGTAGTATGTGGTACAGTATGTAGTATGTGGTACAGTATGTAGTATGTGGTACAGTATGTAGTATATGGCACAGTATGTAGTATATGGCACAGTATGTAGTATGTGGTACAGTATGTAGTATGTGGTACAGTATGTTGTATATGGCACAGTATGTTGTATATGGCACAGTATGTAGTATATGGCACAGTATGTAGTATATGGCACAGTATGTAGTGTATGGCACAGTATGTGGTATATGTTATGGTACAGTATGTAGTATATGGCACAGTATGTAGTATATGGCACAGTATGTGGTATATGGCACAGTATGTAGTATGTGGTACAGTATGTAGTATGTGGTACAGTATGTAGTGTATGGCACAGTATGTAGTATATGGTACAGTGTGTAGTATATGTTATGACACAGTATGTAGTATGTAGTATATGGCACAGTATGTAGTATATGTTAGTGTGTAGTGTATGGCACAGTATGTAGTGTATGGCACAGTATGTAGTATATGGTACAGTATGTAGTGTATGGCACAGTATGTAGTATGTGGTACAGTATGTAGTATGTGGTACAGTATGTAGTATGTGTACAGTATGTAGTATATGGCACAGTATGTAGTATATGGTACAGTATGTGGTATATGGTACAGTATGTGGTATATGGCACAGTATGTAGTATGTGGTACAGTATGTAGTGTATGGCACAGTATGTAGTGTATGGCACAGTATGTAGTATATGGTACAGTATGTAGTGTATGGCACAGTATGTAGTATGTGGTACAGTATGTAGTATATGGTACAGTATGTAGTATATGGCACAGTAAGTAGTATGTTATGGCACAGTATGTAGTATATGGCACAGTATGTAGTATATGGTACAGTATGTAGTGTATGGCACAGTATGAAGTGTATGGTACAGTATGTAGTATATGTTATGGTACAATATGTAGTATATGGCACAGTATGTAGTATATGGTACAGTATGTAGTATATGTTATGGTACAATATGTAGTATATGGCACAGTATGTAGCATATGTTATGGTAGAGTATGTAGTATACAGTGAGTATATGGTACAGTATGTAGTATACAGTATGTAGTATATGGCACAGTATGTAGTATATGTTAGTCTGTAGTGTATGGTACAGTATGTAGTATGTAGTATATGGCACAGTATGTAGTATATGTTAGTGTGTAGTGTATGGTACAGTATGTAGTATGTTATGGTACATTATGTAGTATATGTTATGGCACAGTATGTAGTATATGGCACAGTATGTAGTATGTGGTACAGTATGTAGTATGTGGTACAGTATGTAGTATATGGCACAGTATGTAGTATATGGCACAGTATGTAGTATGTGGTACAGTATGTAGTATGTGGTACAGTATGTTGTATATGGCACAGTATGTTGTATATGGCACAGTATGTAGTATATGGCACAGTATGTAGTGTATGGCACAGTATGTGGTATATGTTATGGTACAGTATGTAGTATATGGCACAGTATGTAGTATATGGCACAGTATGTGGTATATGGCACAGTATGTAGTATGTGGTACAGTATGTAGTATGTGGTACAGTATGTAGTGTATGGCACAGTATGTAGTATATGGTACAGTGTGTAGTATATGTTATGACACAGTATGTAGTATGTAGTATATGGCACAGTATGTAGTATATGTTAGTGTGTAGTGTATGGCACAGTATGTAGTGTATGGCACAGTATGTAGTATATGGTACAGTATGTAGTGTATGGCACAGTATGTAGTATGTGGTACAGTATGTAGTATGTGGTACAGTATGTAGTATGTGTACAGTATGTAGTATATGGCACAGTATGTAGTATATGGTACAGTATGTGGTATATGGTACAGTATGTGGTATATGGCACAGTATGTAGTATGTGGTACAGTATGTAGTGTATGGCACAGTATGTAGTGTATGGCACAGTATGTAGTGTATGGCACAGTATGTAGTATATGGCACAGTATGTAGTGTATGGTACAGTATGTAGTGTATGGCACAGTATGTAGTATGTGGTACAGTATGTAGTATATGGTACAGTATGTAGTATGTGGTACAGTATGTAGTATATGTTATGGTACAGTATGTAGTATATGGTACAGTATGTAGTGTATGGTACAGTATGTAGTATATGGCACAGTATGTAGTATGTGGTACAGTATGTAGTATGTGGTACAGTATGTAGTATATGGTACAGTATGTAGTATATGTTATGGTACAGTATGTAGTATATGGTACAGTATGTAGTGTATGGTACAGTATGTAGTATATGGCACAGTATGTAGTATGTGGTACAGTATGTAGTATGTGGTACAGTGTAGTATATGTTATGGCACAGTATTTAGTATATGGTACAATATGTAGTATATCGTACAGTATGTAGTATGTGGTACAGTATGTAGTATGTGGTACAGTATGTAGTATATGGCACAGTATGTAGTATATGTTATGGCACAGTATTTAGTATATGGTACAGTATGTAGTATATGGCACAGTATGTAGTATGTGGTACAGTATGTAGTATGTGGTACAGTATGTAGTATATGGCACAGTATGTAGTATATGGTACAGTATGTAGTGTATGTTATGTTACAGTATGTAGTAAGTTATGGCACAGTATGTAGTGTATGGCACAGTATGTAGTATATGGCACAGTATGTAGTATATGGTACAGTATGTGGTATATGGCACAGTATGTAGTATGTGGTACAGTATGTAGTAAGTTATGGCACAGTATGTAGTATATGGCACAGTATGTAGTATGTGGTACAGTATGTAGTATATGGCACAGTATGTAGTATATGGCACAGTATGTAGTATATGGCACAGTATGTAGTGTATGGCACAGTATGTAGTATATGTTATGGTACAGTATGTAGTATATGTTATGGTACAGTATGTAGTATATGGTACAATATGTAGTATATGGCACAGTATGTAGTATGTGGTACACAATGTAGTATATGGTACAGTATGTAGTATGTTACAGTATGTAGTATGTTATGGCACAGTATGTAGAATGTTACAGTATGTAGTATGTTACAGTATGTAGTATGTTATGGCACAGTAAGTAGTATGTGGCACAGTATGGAGTATATGGCACAGTATGGAGTATATGGCACAGTATGGAGTATATGGCACAGTATGTAGTATATGGTACAGTATGTGGTATATGGCACAGTATGTAGTATATGGCACAGTATGTAGTATGTGGTACAGTATGTAGTATGTGGTACAGTATGTTGTATATGGCACAGTATGTTGTATATGGCACAGTATGTAGTATATGGCACAGTATGTAGTGTATGGCACAGTATGTGGTATATGTTATGGTACAGTATGTAGTATATGGCACAGTATGTAGTATATGGCACAGTATGTGGTATATGGCACAGTATGTAGTATGTGGTACAGTATGTAGTATGTGGTACAGTATGTAGTGTATGGCACAGTATGTAGTATATGGTACAGTGTGTAGTATATGTTATGACACAGTATGTAGTATGTAGTATATGGCACAGTATGTAGTATATGTTAGTGTGTAGTGTATGGCACAGTATGTAGTGTATGGCACAGTATGTAGTATATGGTACAGTATGTAGTGTATGGCACAGTATGTAGTATGTGGTACAGTATGTAGTATGTGGTACAGTATGTAGTATGTGTACAGTATGTAGTATATGGCACAGTATGTAGTATATGGTACAGTATGTGGTATATGGTACAGTATGTGGTATATGGCACAGTATGTAGTATGTGGTACAGTATGTAGTGTATGGCACAGTATGTAGTGTATGGCACAGTATGTAGTGTATGGCACAGTATGTAGTATATGGCACAGTATGTAGTGTATGGTACAGTATGTAGTGTATGGCACAGTATGTAGTATGTGGTACAGTATGTAGTATATGGTACAGTATGTAGTATGTGGTACAGTATGTAGTATATGTTATGGTACAGTATGTAGTATATGGTACAGTATGTAGTGTATGGTACAGTATGTAGTATATGGCACAGTATGTAGTATGTGGTACAGTATGTAGTATATGGTACAGTATGTAGTATATGGCACAGTATGTAGTATATGTTATGGTACAGTATGTAGTATATGGTACAGTATGTAGTGTATGGTACAGTATGTAGTATATGGCACAGTATGTAGTATGTGGTACAGTATGTAGTATGTGGTACAGTGTAGTATATGTTATGGCACAGTATTTAGTATATGGTACAATATGTAGTATATCGTACAGTATGTAGTATGTGGTACAGTATGTAGTATGTGGTACAGTATGTAGTATATGGCACAGTATGTAGTATATGTTATGGCACAGTATTTAGTATATGGTACAGTATGTAGTATATGGCACAGTATGTAGTATGTGGTACAGTATGTAGTATGTGGTACAGTATGTAGTATATGGCACAGTATGTAGTATATGGTACAGTATGTAGTGTATGTTATGTTACAGTATGTAGTAAGTTATGGCACAGTATGTAGTGTATGGCACAGTATGTAGTATATGGCACAGTATGTAGTATATGGTACAGTATGTGGTATATGGCACAGTATGTAGTATGTGGTACAGTATGTAGTAAGTTATGGCACAGTATGTAGTATATGGCACAGTATGTAGTATGTGGTACAGTATGTAGTATATGGCACAGTATGTAGTATATGGCACAGTATGTAGTATATGGCACAGTATGTAGTGTATGGCACAGTATGTAGTATATGTTATGGTACAGTATGTAGTATATGTTATGGTACAGTATGTAGTATATGGTACAATATGTAGTATATGGCACAGTATGTAGTATGTGGTACACAATGTAGTATATGGTACAGTATGTAGTATGTTACAGTATGTAGTATGTTATGGCACAGTATGTAGAATGTTACAGTATGTAGTATGTTACAGTATGTAGTATGTTATGGCACAGTAAGTAGTATGTGGCACAGTATGGAGTATATGGCACAGTATGGAGTATATGGCACAGTATGGAGTATATGGCACAGTATGGAGTATATGGCACAGTATGGAGTATATGGCACAGTATGTAGTATGTGGCACAGTATGTAGTATGTGGCACAGTATGTAGTGTATGGCACAGTATGTAGTGTATGGCACAGTATGTAGTGTATGGCACAGTATGTAGTATATGGCACAGTATGTAGTATGTGGCACAGTATGTAGTATGTGGCACAGTATGTAGTGTGTGGCACAGTATGTAGTGTATGGCACAGTATGTAGTGTATGGCACAGTATGTAGTATATGGCACAGTATGTAGTATGTGGCACAGTATGTAGTATATGGTACAGTATGTAGTATGTGGTACAATATGTAGTGTATGGTACAGTATGTAGTGTATGGTACAGTATGTAGTGTATGGCACAGTATGTAGTATATGGCACAGTATGTAGTATATGGCACAGTATGTAGTATATGGTACAGTATGTAGTATGTGGTACAGTATGTAGTATATGTTATGGTACAGTATGTAGTGTATGGCACAGTATGTAGTGTGTGGTACAGTATGTAGTATGTGGCACAGTATGTAGTATATGTTATGGTACAGTATGTAGTGTATGGCACAGTATGTAGTATGTGGTACAGTATGTAGTGTATGGCACAGTATGTAGTATATGGTACAGTATGTAGTGTATGGCACAGTATGAAGTGTATGGTACAGTATGTAGTATATGTTATGGTACAATATGTAGTATATGGCACAGTATGTAGTATGTGGCACAGTATGTAGTATATGTTATGGTACAGTATGTAGTATATGGTACAGTATGTAGTATGTGGCACAGTATGTAGTATATGGTACAGTATGTAGTATGTGGCACAGTATGTAGTATATGTTATGGTACAGTATGTAGTATGTGGCACAGTATGTAGTATGTGGCACAGTATGTAGTATATGTTATGGCACAGTATGTAGTATATGTTATGGTACAGTATGTAGTGTGTGGTACAGTATGTAGTATATGTTATGGCACAGTATGTAGTATATGGCACAGTATGTAGTATATGGCACAGTATGTAGTATGTGGCACAGTATGTAGTATATGTTATGGTACAGTATGTAGTATGTGGCACAGTATGTAGTATATGTTATGGCACAGTATGTAGTATGTGGCACAGTATGTAGTATATGTTATGGCACAGTATGTAGTATGTGGCACAGTATGTAGTATATGTTATGGCACAGTATGTAGTATGTGGCACAGTATGTAGTATATGTTATGGCACAGTATGTAGTGTATGGTACAGTATGTAGTATATGGTACAGTATGTAGTATGTGGCACAGTATGTAGTATATGGTACAGTATGTAGTATGTGGCACAGTATGTAGTATATGTTATGGTACAGTATGTAGTATGTGGCACAGTATGTAGTATGTGGCACAGTATGTAGTATATGTTATGGCACAGTATGTAGTATATGTTATGGTACAGTATGTAGTGTGTGGTACAGTATGTAGTATATGTTATGGCACAGTATGTAGTATATGTTATGGTACAGTATGTAGTATGTGGCACAGTATGTAGTATGTGGCACAGTATGTAGTATATGTTATGGTACAGTATGTAGTATGTGGCACAGTATGTAGTATATGTTATGGCACAGTATGTAGTATGTGGCACAGTATGTAGTATATGTTATGGTACAGTATGTAGTATGTGGCACAGTATGTAGTATATGTTATGGCACAGTATGTAGTATGTGGCACAGTATGTAGTATATGTTATGGCACAGTATGTAGTATATGGTACAGTATGTAGTATGTGGCACAGTATGTAGTATATGTTATGGTACAGTATGTAGTATGTGGCACAGTATGTAGTATATGTTATGGTACAGTATGTAGTATATGTTATGGCACAGTATGTAGTATATGTTATGGTACAGTATGTAGTATGTGGCACAGTATGTAGTATGTGGCACAGTATGTAGTATATGTTATGGTACAGTATGTAGTATGTGGCACAGTATGTAGTATATGTTATGGTACAGTATGTAGTATATGTTATGGCACAGTATGTAGTATATGTTATGGTACAGTATGTAGTATGTGGCACAGTATGTAGTATATGTTATGGTACAGTATGTAGTATATGTTATGGCACAGTATGTAGTATATGTTATGGTACAGTATGTAGTATGTGGCACAGTATGTAGTATATGTTATGGTACAGTATGTAGTATGTGGCACAGTATGTAGTATATGTTATGGCACAGTATGTAGTATATGGCACAGTATGTAGTATGTGGTACAGTATGTAGTATGTGGTACAGTATGTAGTATATGGCACAGTATGTAGTATATGGCACAGTATGTAGTATGTGGTACAGTATGTAGTATGTGGTACAGTATGTTGTATATGGCACAGTATGTTGTATATGGCACAGTATGTAGTATATGGCACAGTATGTAGTGTATGGCACAGTATGTGGTATATGTTATGGTACAGTATGTAGTATATGGCACAGTATGTAGTATATGGCACAGTATGTGGTATATGGCACAGTATGTAGTATGTGGTACAGTATGTAGTATGTGGTACAGTATGTAGTGTATGGCACAGTATGTAGTATATGGTACAGTGTGTAGTATATGTTATGACACAGTATGTAGTATGTAGTATATGGCACAGTATGTAGTATATGTTAGTGTGTAGTGTATGGCACAGTATGTAGTGTATGGCACAGTATGTAGTATATGGTACAGTATGTAGTGTATGGCACAGTATGTAGTATGTGGTACAGTATGTAGTATGTGGTACAGTATGTAGTATGTGTACAGTATGTAGTATATGGCACAGTATGTAGTATATGGTACAGTATGTGGTATATGGTACAGTATGTGGTATATGGCACAGTATGTAGTATGTGGTACAGTATGTAGTGTATGGCACAGTATGTAGTGTATGGCACAGTATGTAGTGTATGGCACAGTATGTAGTATATGGCACAGTATGTAGTGTATGGTACAGTATGTAGTGTATGGCACAGTATGTAGTATGTGGTACAGTATGTAGTATATGGTACAGTATGTAGTATGTGGTACAGTATGTAGTATATGTTATGGTACAGTATGTAGTATATGGTACAGTATGTAGTATATGGCACAGTATGTAGTATATGGCACAGTATGTAGTATATGGCACAGTATGTAGTATATGGTACAGTATGTAGTATATGGTACAGTATGTAGTATATGTTATGGTACAGTATGTAGTATATGGTACAGTATGTAGTGTATGGTACAGTATGTAGTATATGGCACAGTATGTAGTATGTGGTACAGTATGTAGTATGTGGTACAGTGTAGTATATGTTATGGCACAGTATTTAGTATATGGTACAATATGTAGTATATCGTACAGTATGTAGTATGTGGTACAGTATGTAGTATGTGGTACAGTATGTAGTATATGGCACAGTATGTAGTATATGTTATGGCACAGTATTTAGTATATGGTACAGTATGTAGTATATGGCACAGTATGTAGTATGTGGTACAGTATGTAGTATGTGGTACAGTATGTAGTATATGGCACAGTATGTAGTATATGGTACAGTATGTAGTGTATGTTATGTTACAGTATGTAGTAAGTTATGGCACAGTATGTAGTGTATGGCACAGTATGTAGTATATGGCACAGTATGTAGTATATGGTACAGTATGTGGTATATGGCACAGTATGTAGTATGTGGTACAGTATGTAGTAAGTTATGGCACAGTATGTAGTATATGGCACAGTATGTAGTATGTGGTACAGTATGTAGTATATGGCACAGTATGTAGTATATGGCACAGTATGTAGTATATGGCACAGTATGTAGTGTATGGCACAGTATGTAGTATATGTTATGGTACAGTATGTAGTATATGTTATGGTACAGTATGTAGTATATGGTACAATATGTAGTATATGGCACAGTATGTAGTATGTGGTACACAATGTAGTATATGGTACAGTATGTAGTATGTTACAGTATGTAGTATGTTATGGCACAGTATGTAGAATGTTACAGTATGTAGTATGTTACAGTATGTAGTATGTTATGGCACAGTAAGTAGTATGTGGCACAGTATGGAGTATATGGCACAGTATGGAGTATATGGCACAGTATGGAGTATATGGCACAGTATGGAGTATATGGCACAGTATGTAGTATATGGCACAGTATGTAGTATGTGGCACAGTATGTAGTATGTGGCACAGTATGTAGTGTATGGCACAGTATGTAGTGTATGGCACAGTATGTAGTGTATGGCACAGTATGTAGTATATGGCACAGTATGTAGTATGTGGCACAGTATGTAGTGTGTGGCACAGTATGTAGTGTGTGGCACAGTATGTAGTGTATGGCACAGTATGTAGTGTATGGCACAGTATGTAGTATATGGCACAGTATGTAGTATGTGGCACAGTATGTAGTATATGGTACAGTATGTAGTATGTGGTACAATATGTAGTGTATGGTACAGTATGTAGTATATGGTACAGTATGTAGTGTATGGCACAGTATGTAGTATATGGCACAGTATGTAGTATATGGCACAGTATGTAGTATATGGTACAGTATGTAGTATGTGGTACAGTATGTAGTATATGTTATGGTACAGTATGTAGTGTATGGCACAGTATGTAGTGTGTGGTACAGTATGTAGTATGTGGCACAGTATGTAGTATATGTTATGGTACAGTATGTAGTGTATGGCACAGTATGTAGTATGTGGTACAGTATGTAGTGTATGGCACAGTATGTAGTATATGGTACAGTATGTAGTGTATGGCACAGTATGAAGTGTATGGTACAGTATGTAGTATATGTTATGGTACAATATGTAGTATATGGCACAGTATGTAGTATGTGGCACAGTATGTAGTATATGTTATGGTACAGTATGTAGTATATGGTACAGTATGTAGTATGTGGCACAGTATGTAGTATATGGTACAGTATGTAGTATGTGGCACAGTATGTAGTATATGTTATGGTACAGTATGTAGTATGTGGCACAGTATGTAGTATGTGGCACAGTATGTAGTATATGTTATGGCACAGTATGTAGTATATGTTATGGTACAGTATGTAGTGTGTGGTACAGTATGTAGTATATGTTATGGCACAGTATGTAGTATATGTTATGGTACAGTATGTAGTATGTGGCACAGTATGTAGTATGTGGCACAGTATGTAGTATATGTTATGGTACAGTATGTAGTATGTGGCACAGTATGTAGTATATGTTATGGCACAGTATGTAGTATGTGGCACAGTATGTAGTATATGTTATGGCACAGTATGTAGTATGTGGCACAGTATGTAGTATATGTTATGGCACAGTATGTAGTATGTGGCACAGTATGTAGTATATGTTATGGCACAGTATGTAGTGTATGGTACAGTATGTAGTATATGGTACAGTATGTAGTATGTGGCACAGTATGTAGTATATGGTACAGTATGTAGTATGTGGCACAGTATGTAGTATATGTTATGGTACAGTATGTAGTATGTGGCACAGTATGTAGTATGTGGCACAGTATGTAGTATATGTTATGGCACAGTATGTAGTATATGTTATGGTACAGTATGTAGTGTGTGGTACAGTATGTAGTATATGTTATGGCACAGTATGTAGTATATGTTATGGTACAGTATGTAGTATGTGGCACAGTATGTAGTATGTGGCACAGTATGTAGTATATGTTATGGTACAGTATGTAGTATGTGGCACAGTATGTAGTATATGTTATGGTACAGTATGTAGTATGTGGCACAGTATGTAGTATATGTTATGGTACAGTATGTAGTATGTGGCACAGTATGTAGTATATGTTATGGCACAGTATGTAGTATGTGGCACAGTATGTAGTATATGTTATGGCACAGTATGTAGTATATGGTACAGTATGTAGTATGTGGCACAGTATGTAGTATATGTTATGGTACAGTATGTAGTATGTGGCACAGTATGTAGTATATGTTATGGTACAGTATGTAGTATATGTTATGGCACAGTATGTAGTATATGTTATGGTACAGTATGTAGTATGTGGCACAGTATGTAGTATGTGGCACAGTATGTAGTATATGTTATGGTACAGTATGTAGTATGTGGCACAGTATGTAGTATATGTTATGGTACAGTATGTAGTATATGTTATGGCACAGTATGTAGTATATGTTATGGTACAGTATGTAGTATGTGGCACAGTATGTAGTATATGTTATGGTACAGTATGTAGTATGTGGCACAGTATGTAGTATATGTTATGGTACAGTATGTAGTATGTGGCACAGTATGTAGTATATGGTACAGTATGTAGTATGTGGCACAGTATGTAGTATATGTTATGGCACAGTATGTAGTATGTGGCACAGTATGTAGTATATGTTATGGCACAGTATGTAGTATATGTTATGGTACAGTATGTAGTGTGTGGTACAGTATGTAGTATATGTTATGGCACAGTATGTAGTATATGTTATGGTACAGTATGTAGTATGTGGCACAGTATGTAGTATATGTTATGGTACAGTATGTAGTATGTGGCACAGTATGTAGTATATGTTATGGCACAGTATGTAGTATGTGGCACAGTATGTAGTATATGTTATGGTACAGTATGTAGTATGTGGCACAGTATGTAGTATATGTTATGGCACAGTATGTAGTATGTGGCACAGTATGTAGTATATGTTATGGCACAGTATGTAGTATATGGTACAGTATGTAGTATGTGGCACAGTATGTAGTATATGTTATGGTACAGTATGTAGTATGTGGCACAGTATGTAGTATATGTTATGGTACAGTATGTAGTATATGTTATGGCACAGTATGTAGTATATGTTATGGTACAGTATGTAGTATGTGGCACAGTATGTAGTATATGTTATGGTACAGTATGTAGTATGTGGCACAGTATGTAGTATATGTTATGGTACAGTATGTAGTATGTGGCACAGTATGTAGTATATGGTACAGTATGTAGTATGTGGCACAGTATGTAGTATATGTTATGGCACAGTATGTAGTATGTGGCACAGTATGTAGTATATGGTACAGTATGTAGTATGTGGCACAGTATGTAGTATATGTTATGGTACAGTATGTAGTATGTGGCACAGTATGTAGTATATGTTATGGTACAGTATGTAGTATGTGGCACAGTATGTAGTATATGTTATGGTACAGTATGTAGTATGTGGCACAGTATGTAGTATATGGTACAGTATGTAGTATGTGGCACAGTATGTAGTATATGTTATGGCACAGTATGTAGTATGTGGCACAGTATGTAGTATATGTTATGGTACAGTATGTAGTATGTGGCACAGTATGTAGTATATGTTATGGCACAGTATGTAGTATGTGGCACAGTATGTAGTATATGTTATGGCACAGTATGTAGTATATGTTATGGTACAGTATGGATAAATATTTGTAGTGACTGATCTTGTTTGTGCTGTTTCCCCCCTGCAGTGCCCCCGTGGGCCATCATAGCCATTGCGGTGGTCGCGGGGTTACTGATCATCACCTGCTGCTTCTGTATCTGTAAGAAATGCTGCTGCAAGAAGAAGAAAGGGAAAAAAGAGAAGGGAAAAGGGATGAAGAACGCCCTGAACATGAAGGACATGAAAGGAGGCGGCGGGCAGGTAACTCTGGGGCAAATCCATGAGGGTGGAGCCCACAAATGCCCCACACATCTCCCCAACAATGGGCCATACAAATCAAACACAAAATCCTTAGTCTAGCCTCAGTTTCTTCATTTTCACAAAGGTTTAAAAAGGGAAAACACTCAACGACTGTGTAGAGCCATCCCTCCTGAGTACGGAAATACCCCACATGTGGGCATAAAGTGCCAGGCGGGTGCACGGAAAGCCTCTATAGGAACCGAGCGGTGGACGAAGTCCATGTCGTGTTTACCAAACCCCCCGTGCTGCCGAATCAGTGTACACCCCCCACAGGTGACCCTATTATGGCAACTGCACCCCTCTAGGAATGTAACAAGCGTATGGACTCCACTAGTGACACAATGGGGGACGTTTACTAAGGATTCTAATGTGTGCAACTCTTCTAATGAGGATTGGTAGGCCCCGCTACCCGGTGCTGAGCGGACGTAGGCCCCGCTACCCGGTGCTGAGCGGACGTAGGCCCCGCTACCCGGTGCTGAGCGGACGTAGGCGCCGCTACCCGGTGCTGAGCGGACGTAGGCCCCGCTACCCGGTGCTGAGCGGACGTAGGCCCCGCTACCCGGTGCTGAGCGGACGTAGGCCCCGCTACCCGGTGCTGAGCGGACGTAGGCGCCGCTACCCGGTGCTGAGCGGACGTAGGCCCCGCTACTATGCTATAGTGTGTGTGTGTGTGTGTGTATAAATATATATATATCTAATATGCAGTGGTGTGAAAAAGTGTTTGCCCCCTTCCTCATTTCCTGTTTTTTTTCCATGTTTGTCACATTTGGAACATCAAACCAATTTAAACAATAGTCAAGGACAACACAAGTAACACAAAATGCAATTTATAAATGAAGGTGTTTATTATTAAAGGAGAAAAAATCCAAACCATCATGGCCCTGTGTGACACAGTGATTGCCCTCCTTGTTAAAACCTCCTATAACTGTGGTTTATCACACCTGAGTTCAATAGCCACACCCAGGCCTGATTATTGCCACACCATATCCACATCACTTAAATAGGAGCTGTCTGACACAGTAACGTCCACCAAAAGATCCTTAAAAGCTGCACATCATGCCGAGATCCAAAGAAATTCAGGAACAATTAAGAAAGAAAGTCATTGACATCTATCAGTCCGGAAAGGGTTATAAAGCCATTTCCAAAGCTTTGGGAATCCAGTGAACCCCAGTGATCGCCATTATCCACAAATGGCGAAGACATGGACCAGTGGTGAACCTTCCCAGGAGTGGCCGCCCGCCCAAAATTACCCCAAGAGCGCAGCAACGACTCGTCCAAGAGGTCACAAAAGACCCCACAACAACGTCCAAAGAACTGCAGGCCTCACTTGCCTCAGTTAAGGTCAGAGTTCATGCCTCCACCATCAGAAGAAGACTGGGCAAAAATAGCCGGCATGGCAGAGCTCCGAGAAGAAAACCACTGCTGAGCAAAAAGAACATTAAAGCTCGTCTTAATTTTCCCAAAACACATCTTGATGATCCCCAAGACTTTTAGGAAAACATTCTGTGGAGCGATGAGACAAAAGTGGAGCTCTGTGGAAGGTGCGTGTCCCATTACATGTGGCGTAAAAGGAACACTGCGTTTCAGAGACAGAACATTCTACTAACAGTACAATATGGCGGTAAAATATCCTGAACGTCCGACCATCTGTTTGTGAACTCAAGCTGAAATCAACTTGGGTTCTGCAGCAGGACCAGGGCCGGCGTTAGGGGGGGGCAAACAAGGCAAATGCCCAGGGCCCCGTCCTCAGGGGGCCCCGCACGCAGAGTGAGGGTAAGAGTAGCCAGCCAGCAGCATGAGGAGACGCGCAGCTTCCCCTCTGATCGATCAGACCTACAGGGGCACACACAGCATCACATTGCCCCGATCGCGCTGCCCCCCTCTGATCAATCAGACCTACAGGGGCACACACAGCATCACATTGCCCCGATCGCGCTGCCCCCCTCTGATCAATCAGACCTACAGGGGCACACACAGCATCACATTGCCCCGATCGCGCTGCCCCCCTCTCACAACACAGCATCTCCCTGTTACCTGCCGATCGCTATGTACAGGCTGTGACAGGGATCCTTGGATGATGCTGCCACCCCCTGAGCCCGGCTGCTAATGATGCCATTGGTGGCTCCTGTCACATGGCCATCGGCAAAGTGCTGCTGTGGTCCTGGAGAAGCTCTGTGCTGTCTGTCCCTGGGGGGAGGGGGTTACTACACAGTCTGTGCTGCCAGCGCACATCCCACCCACCTCCTCTCCCCTCATGTGATGCTCTGCAGCTTCCTGCTAAGTTATAAGCAGCAGTCGGAACGACAGGAAGAAGGGAGGGACAATATTGTGCAAACCTCTGCACACAAGTGAGACAGACAGCCCTCAGCCACCTTACATCAGCCTGCCGATTAACCCCTTGTAGACTGCACCCAGCTGGATAAGTATGCTGTGTTATGTGTACACTGTGCAGTGCTATGTGTGATGTGTTATGTATTGGTGGTGATGTCTGTCTGTATTGTTCTATGTATAAGTGATGTGCAGACTGTGTGCTGTAATACTGTGTTTATATATGTGTAGGAGCATATGTCTGACTATTTATCCGATTTATCCTATCTATCTATCTATCTATCTATCTATCTATCTATCTATCTATCTCCTATCTATCTATCTATCTCCTATCTATCTATCTCCTATCTATCTATCTCCTATCTATCTCCTATCTATCTATCTCCTATCTATCTATCTATCTATCTATCTATCTATCTATCTATCTATCTATCTCCTATCTATCTATCTATCTCCTATCTCCTATCTATCTATCTATCTATCTCCTATCTATCTATCTCCTATCTATCTATCTATCTATCTATCTCCTATCTATCTATCTATCTCCTATCTATCTATCTATCTCCTATCTATCTCCTATCTATCTATCTATCTATCTATCTATCTCCTATCTATCTATCTCCTATCTATCTATCTATCTATCTATCTATCTATCTCCTATCTATCTATCTATCTCCTATCTATCTATCTATCTCCTATCTATCTCCTATCTATCTATCTATCTCCTATCTATCTCCTATCTCCTATCTATCTATCTATCTATCTCCTATCTATCTATCTCCTATCTATCTATCTATCTATCTATCTCCTATCTATCTATCTATCTCCTATCTATCTATCTATCTATCTAATGTCCACAATAGAGCGCACTCCCAGTTCCAGTGCTGGAGTGCCAAGCAACGGAGATTGGATAAAAATCTCCACTAAATAAATCCAAGAATTTTGCGGCACATCCGTATAGTGAAAAAAAGTTGTGGTATTTATTGGTACATCAAAAAGCAACTTGCTTTTTGATGTACCAATAAATACCACAACTTTTTTTCACTATACGGATGTGCCGCAAAATTCTTGGATTTATCTATCTATCTATCTATCTATCTCCTATCTATCTATCTATCTATCTATCTATCTATCTATCTATCTATCTCCTATCTGTCAGTCCATCCATATATATGTAATAATATCCAGTAGAAATACAACGGCACTCACCGGTGTCAGCGAAATCGATGCTTTATTACAGGAAGAGATATACAACAATAGCGCTCCACACCTCCTTTCTGTGGAACGCACCTGCTATTGTTGTATATCTCTTCCTGTAATAAACCATCGATTTCGCTGACACCGGTGAGTGCCGTTGTATTTCTACTGGATATTAATATGATTGCTGGACTTACTGCTGTCTCAATGAGCAACACATGAGCGAGTACCTTGCACACGGCACGCTTTGTTTACGGAGCCCAGGAAGCCGTAGTGCCTGCTCTGTCTTCTTGTGGCTTATCTATCCATATACACATGTGGGGGGGGGGGGAGCAATGGGTCATTGTCTTAATAAGTTTCTTGCACTCACTTAATTGCACAGGAATGAGCAAATTCAATTTTTTGCATAAAAACTTGCGCCTGGGGATATGCTGCTGCGCACTATGCACAATACCTGCTGGATGTATATATGTATTTTTGGGGCCCCACTTTAGTTTTGCCCAGGGCCACATTTTGTCTAAAACCGGCCCTGAGCAGGACAATGATCCTAAACCCACCAGCAAGTCCACCGCTGAATGGCTGAAGAAAAACAAAATGAAGACTTTGGGGTGGCCTAGGCAAAGTCCTGACCTGAATCCTATTGAGATGTTGTGGTGTGAGGTACGGCCGTTCATGCTGGAAAACCCTCTAATGTAACTGAATCAGAACAATTCTGCAAAGATGAGTGGCCAAAATTCCTCCAGAACGCCAGAAAAGACTCCTTACAAACGCTTGGTTGTTGTTGCTGCTAAGGGCGGCCCAACCAGTTATTAGGGGGGGCAATCACTTTCTCACACAGCCATGATGGTTTGGATTTTTTTTCTCCTTTAATATATGTTATAATGTATTTTGTGTTACTTGTGTTGTCCTTGACTATTGTTTAAATTGGTTTGATGTTCCAAAACACTTAAGTGTGACAAACATGGAAAAAACCAGGAAATGAGGAAGGGGGCAAAGACTTCTTCACAGCACTGCGTATGTAGTACTATGGAGACCAGATATGCTGATGCTATTAATTGTAGTGTGGCTGCTGTGCAGAGAAATCCTGGTGACACTAATGTGCACGCTCACCTGCTAGAGTCCTACCTGCTTGGGGACCACTCACAAATAACGGGTTACTGCCGACCACCATCCCATCCTCTCACCGGGTTTTGGGTTTAGGAATCTTCAGTCTTATATAACCGGTGGATTAGTAATGGCGCCAAACCCTTCTGCTCAGGAGTTCCTGCTTCAAGGAGAGACACGGCCAGGCCGTCATGTAAGGTATATACCTTCCCTTTATCCTATAGTAGCGTCTCTTCCCTGACATGGCGTCCACTACACAGCGTGTACGGAGGGGCATGTGACAGACCGTGGGCACAGACGTGGTGGGGGATACAGCACTCCATGGTCACATTATTAGTGCTGTCATGGACGGGATGGCTGCGGGACTCCATCCACGGGCCAGAGATGGACGGGATGGCTGCGGGACTCCATCCATGGGCCAGAGATGGGCGGGATGGCTGCGGGCCTCCATCCATGAGCCAGAGATGGACGGGATGGCTGCGGGACTCCATCCATGGGCCAGAGATGGACGGGATGGCTGCGGGCCTCCATCAATGAGCCAGAGATGGACGGGATGGCTGCGGGCCTCCATCAATGAGCCAGAGATGGACGGGATGGCTGCGGGCCTCCATCAATGAGCCAGAGATGGTCGGGATGGCTGCGGGCCTCCATCCATGGGCCAGAGATGGACGGGATGGCTGCGGGACTCCATCCATGGGCCAGAGATGGGCGGGATGGCTGCGGGCCTCTATCCATGGGCCAGAGATGGACGGAATGGCTGCCGGACTCCATCCATGGGCCAGAGATGGACGGGATGGCTCCGGGATTCCATCCATGGGCCAGAGATGGGCGGGATGGCTGCGGGCCTCCATCCATGAGCCAGAGATGGACGGGATGGCTGCGGGCCTCCATCCATGGGCCAGAGATGGGCGGGATGGCTGCGGGCCTCCATCCATGAGCCAGAGATGGACGGGATGGCTGCGGGCCTCCATCAATGAGCCAGAGATGGACGGGATGGCTGCGGGCCTCCATCAATGAGCCAGAGATGGACGGGATGGCTGCGGGCCTCCATCCATGAGCCAGAGATGGACGGGATGGCTGCGGGCCTCCATCCATGAGCCAGAGATGGACGGGATAGCTGCGGGCCTCCATCCATGGGCCAGAGATGGGCGGGATGGCTGCGGGCCTCCATCCATGGGCCAGAGATGGACGGAATGGCTGCCGGACTCCATCCACGGGCCAGAGATGGACGGGATGGCTCCGGGATTCCATCCATGGGCCAGAGATGGACGGGATGGCTGCGGGACTCCATCCATGGGCCAGAGATGGACGGGATAGCTGCGGGCCTCCATCCATGGGCCAGAGATGGACGGAATGGCTGCCGGACTCCATCCATGGGCCAGAGATGGACGGGATGGCTCCGGGATTCCATCCATGGGCCAGAGATGGACGGGATGGCTCCGGGATTCCATCCATGGGCCAGAGATGGACGGGATGATCATCAGCAATGTACATAAATAATCCCAACAGCATAGCAATATGTCACTAATCATTCATAACCGAGGAGGACGGCAAAGTCTACAGAACAAACTGCTCACAGAGGGATCGTACATGAAGAGAGTGCTGGGGCTGTAACCAGGGCCGGGACAAGGAGTTTTGGTGCCCCCCCCCCCCCCATATAGGGGGATTTATGAAGACCGGCGTACAGTTACGCCCATCTTATATTAGGCCCCATCCCCTTTTCCCCGACAGTATTCACTAAGAGGTGCACGCCTCTTAGTGAATCCGACGGGCGCCCGAACCTGCGCCCGGCGTACTAAATCTACACCCGCTTCCAGCAGGTAGATTTGGATCATGATTTAGGCGTAAATCATGATAAATGAGATGCTGGAGGAGGCCACACCTCCTCCCCGCCTTGTCACGCCCGCCCATCGGGCATACGGCAGGCGTACGTCAGGGAGAATGGGGGAATCTGCACCTTCTCCCTGACGTACGCCTCGGGTGGATAATTGATAGATTCCCCCCTAGTGTATAGCCCCCCCCCCCCCATATCACCACCCTATAGTGACGAAATATTACCACTACACAATAGAAAAATCATACCGCCATACCATCTTGAACACACTACCACTGCTTAATGACTGAACAATACCAGTACTGCTACTAAATAAGACTCCAGCATCCCCCCCAGTGACAGTATAGTGATCAGGGTGCAGTTACATCCAGTGACTCACAGGTGGCGTCATCTCTCATCAGAATCGTTCACTTTCTCTTTTCTTCTTCATTCAGATCCGGCCCCATCATGACTTCTGTTAGCCATGACTTGTCCCCGTAGCATCTATCAGACAAACATTTTGGGCTCCACATATTACCAACACTCTCCTCTGCCCTATACAAAACCTCATCCATAGTGCCCCAACATGAACAGTGCCCTCTATCTGACATGTACACAGTAACTAGCCCCTTCTCTTCCTCTATTGCTGTAAATACTTCCATTTTGCCCTGACACTTAATGAGATCTCCTCTTTACCTCCGCACTATTATAATATGCCCATGTAGTCATAATCCCCCATCCAGTGTCCCCATGTAGTCATAGTCCCAATGTAGTCCCCCCATCTCCTGCATAAGTGTAAAAAAAAAAAAAAAAAAAAGCCGGCTACTCACCTCACCTATGGCTCCTACGCTGCTGTGGCCTCCTGGATGCTTCCTGGTTCAGGCTGATCACAGATCTCATGGAGTAGCCTGACTAGTCTCTGCTCCTGTAGTGTGTGTCCATGCATTTAATATAATGCATGGACACTCACTGTGCAGCGGCAGCATCGGGGGGTGCCCGGCGGAGTAGCCTGGAATAAAAAAAAATTAAATGCATGAAAATTGTGCCCCCTGTCTTGCACCACAAGATGGCTCCCTAGGCCATCGCCTACCCCTGCCTACCCTTTTTCCTGGCCCTGGCTGTAACTGTGCTGGGAAACATCTGCTAAATAAATAAATGCATTGGTAAATGACTTATAATAAACTAACCACCTTCTATTCTCTTTGGGGCGGACTCTTCTCTTTGGGGCGGACTCTTCTCTTTGGGGCGGACTCTTCTCTTTGGGGCGGACTCTTCTCTTTGGGGCGGACTCTTCTCTTTGGGGCGGACTCTTCTCTTTGGGGCGGACTCTTCTCTTTGGGGCGGACTCTTCTCTTTGGGGCGGACTTGTCTCCTTTGGGGCGGACTCTTCTCTTTGGGGCGGACTCTTCTCTTTACGGCGGACTGTTTCTTTTATTTTCCTCTAAACCCTCCATTTGTTGTTTCTAACATGACTTTCTTCTTAGCTTCTGTACAACTGAATAATTCACACTAACTACAGCTCCTTTCTTGTCTTCTTTTGCCTTCTGATCTTTCTTCTGTCATCACCTGATGTCTGTCCCTGCACTGTGATAATTCCTTATGTTGGTAAGTGCATCTGCATGGTTGCTATTTCACAATAGACATTAATTTATGGTAACAATGGTGTGTAAAGGATGGGGTGTGTGTGTGTGTGTGTGTGTGTGTATATATATATATATATTCACTCTGAGGCAGGCAGGATTCCGAGCAAAGTCCACGGTTGGGGCTCCGTGCAGAATTGTGCCATTTTTGCTCAGTGTGCACGTATCCTAAAGGTGGACAGATTCCCTTTAAAGGGGTTATCCAGCGCTACAAAAACATGGCCGATTTTCCCACACTCTTGTCTCCAGTTCAGGTGCAGTTTGCATTTAAGCTCCATTTACTTCAATGGAGCTGAGTTTGATACCCCACCCAATCTGGAGACAAGAGAGGGGGAAAATCGGCCATGTTTTTGTAGCACTGGATAACCCCTTTAATGACACAGTGTCTTCCATCAGGAAGTTTGCTCTAGTGTCACCACAGTCCTCCACATGAATATCAGGAGGGCTTAGAGTCTGTTAGCCGAAATCCCATCAATCACCTCCTTCTATAAGAATGACTTGTAGCATGGAAGACATTTCTATAGGTCTTGTTATTGCTGACTGTTTTTGGGAAATGTCAGATCTGTGCGGCAACTGGTGATGATTGAATGTTCCCGCAGAGATGACCTGAGGGCGGTGACATAGATGTATGCCAAAGGGGCGGTGACATAGATGTATGCCAAAGGGGCGGTGACATGTACAATGATGGTGGCCAGATGAAGCACAATGTTGTGAATTGTTGAGATCTTTCTCCAGAGCTGAGTAAGTTACTCTTCTCCTTCTTCAGATTTGGTAGGATGATGATGATGATGCAGAAACTGGTTTAACAGAAGGTGAAGACAAGGAAGATGAAGAAAAAGAAGAAGAGAAGCTTGGAAAGTTACAATTCTCCTTAGACTATGACTTTCAAAACAACCAGGTAACCACAACTAGGTAATGAGAGATGATCAAAGTGGATAATAATAATAATACCACATCTCCCTGTTAGCTGATTTCTACTGCACCTCATTGTACAGCCGTGATCCACCACTGTCCACAGCTCTCCTAGGTTAACTTCACCCAAGAGAGCTGTGGACAACGTGCACTGGTACACAAAGTGACAGGACAGGAGCAATTTCACAGCTAAACAGCTTACACGACTACCCTCACACTATTCTCTATCTGTCCCTGATACCTAATCAACCTTCTATATCCCTCTCTATATATCCCTCTCTAACCTATCTCTCTCTAGCTAGTGTAAATGTATGTGTTCAGTTCATGTCAAAATCATCATCATCAGAAATCATCTAATCCTCATCAGACGTCATGTCATCAGGAATCATGTCATCAGGCGTCATGTCATCTTCATGTAGTCATCATCAGGCATCATATAATCAACATCAGGCATCATGTCATCTTCATGTAGTCATCAGGAATCGTCATTAGGCGTCATGTCAAGAGGCGTCATGTCATCTTCATGTAGTCATCATCAGGCATCATGTCATCTTCATGTAGTCATCATCAGGCATCATGTCATCTTCATGTAGTCATCATCAGGCATCATGTCATCTTCATGTAGTCATCATCAGGAATCGTCATCAGGCGTCATATTATCATGTCATGAGGAGTCATGTCAAGAGGCATCATGTCATCTTCATGTAGTCATCATCAGGCATCATGTCATCTTCATGTAGTCATCATCAGGCATCATGTCATCTTCATGTAGTCATCATCAGGCATCATGTCATCTTCATGTAGTCATCATCAGGCGTCATGTCATCTTCATGTAGTCATCATCAGGAATCATGTCATCTTCATGTAGTCATCATCAGGAATCATGTCATCTTCATGTAGTCATCATCAGGAATCATGTCATCTTCATGTAGTCATCATCAGGAATCATGTCATCTTCATGTAGTCATCATCAGGAATCATGTCATCTTCATGTAGTCATCATCAGGCATCATGTCATCTTCATGTAGTCATCATCAGGAATCATGTCATCTTCATGTAGTCATCATCAGGCATCATGTCATCTTCATGTAGTCATCATCAGGCATCATGTCATCTTCATGTAGTCATCATCAGGCATCATGTCATCTTCATGTAGTCATCATCAGGCATCATGTCATCTTCATGTAGTCATCATCAGGAATCATGTCATCAGGCGTCATGTCATCAAACCTGTCATGAGTTATTGATCAGAGGCTGACGCTGCTAAGATGGTGGCTGTGTGATCCGGCCGGCCATTCATTCCGTTAATATAAGTCTGTGATAGACTATGACGAAAAATAAAAAAAAAGGAGTGAGCGGCCGGCCGGTGAGTGGATCACACTCGGGAGTTCCCCCTGAGAATGGTGGCGGCCTGAGGTCAGTGATGAGAGTCCTGGGTAAAAGAGGGGTTATATGTAAGGACCCCTAACAGGAGGTGTCAGACATGGAAGGTGCTCACAGGTTTCTTCTCTTTTTACATAGATACAAGTTGGAGTCATCCAGGCTACAGAGCTGCCGGCCCTGGACATGGGGGGGACCTCAGATCCTTATGTCAAGGTTTTCTTTTTACCAGATAAGAAGAAGAAGTATGAGACTAAAGTCCATCGCAAGACGCTGAACCCGATTTTCAATGAGACCTTTACCTTTAAGGTAAAATACTCATGTTATAGGGTGATGTACTGTGTAAGGAGTAATAATCATCATGTTATAGGGTGATGTACTGTAACACCACACAGCACTGTATTCTCTACCTGTAACACCACACAGCACTGTATTCTCTACCGGTAACACCACACAGCACGCTGTATTCTCTACCTGTAACACCACACTGTATTCTCTACCTGTAACACCACACAGCACACTGTATTCTCTACCTGTAACACCACACAGCACACTGTATTCTCTACCTGTAACACCACACAGCACCCTGTATTCTCTACCTGTAACACCACACAGCACTGTATTCTCTACCTGTAACACCACACAGCACTGTATTCTCTACCTGTAACACCACACAGCACTTTATCCTCTACCGGTAACACCACACAGCACGCTGTATTCTCTACCTGTAACACCACACTGTATTCTCTACCTGTAACACCACACAGCACACTGTATTCTCTACCTGTAACACCACACAGCACACTGTATTCTCTACCTGTAACACCACACAGCACCCTGTATTCTCTACCTGTAACACCACACAGCACTGTATTCTCTACCTGTAACACCACACAGCACTGTATTCTCTACCTGTAACACCACACAGCACGCTGTATTCTCTACCTGTAACACCACACAGCACGCTGTATTCTCTACCTGTAACACCACACAGCACACTGTATTCTCTACCTGTAACACCACACAGCACTGTATTCTCTACCTGTAACACCACACTGTATTCTCTACCTGTAACACCACACTGTATTCTCTACCTGTAACACCACACAGCGCGCTGTATTCTCTACCTGTAACACCACACAGCACACTGTATTCTCTACCTGTAACACCACACAGCACACTGTATTCTCTACCTGTAACACCACACAGCACCCTGTATTCTCTACCTGTAACACCACACAGCGCTGTATTCTCTACCTGTAACACCACACAGCGCTGTATTCTCTACCTGTAACACCACACAGCACACTGTATTCTCTACCTGTAACACCACACAGCATGCTGTATTCTCTACCTGTAACACCACACAGCACACTGTATTCTCTACCTGTAACACCACACAGCACTGTATTCTCTACCTGTAACACCACACAGCACGCTGTATTCTCTACCTGTAACACCACACTGTATTCTCTACCGGTAACACCACACAGCACGCTGTATTCTCTACCTGTAACACCACACAGCACGCTGTATTCTCTACCTGTAACACCACACAGCACGCTGTATTCTCTACCTGTAACACCACACAGCACTGTATTCTCTACCTGTAACACCACACAGCACTGTATTCTCTACCTGTAACACCACACAGCACCCTGTATTCTCTACCTGTAACACCACACAGCACACTGTATTCTCTACCTGTAACACCACACAGCACCCTGTATTCTCTACCTGTAACACCACACAGCACGCTGTATTCTCTACCTGTAACACCACACAGCACTGTATTCTCTACCTGTAACACCACACAGCACTGTATTCTCTACCTGTAACACCACACAGCACTGTATTCTCTACCTGTAACACCACACAGCACTGTATTCTCTACCTGTAACACCACACAGCACACTGTATTCTCTACCTGTAACACCACACTGTATTCTCTACCTGTAACACCACACAGCACACTGTATTCTCTACCTGTAACACCACACAGCACGCTGTATTCCCTACCTGTAACACCACACAGCACGCTGTATTCTCTACCTGTAACACCACACAGCACACTGTATTCTCTACCTGTAACACCACACAGCACTGTATTCTCTACCTGTAACACCACACAGCGCACTGTATTCTCTACCTGTAACACCACACAGCACTGTATTCTCTACCTGTAACACCACACAGCACTGTATTCTCTACCTGTAACACCACACAGCACACTGTATTCTCTACCTGTAACACCACACAGCACGCTGTATTCTCTACCTGTAACACCACACAGCACGCTGTATTCTCTACCTGTAACACCACACAGCACGCTGTATTCTCTACCTGTAACACCACACAGCACTGTATTCTCTACCTGTAATACCACACAGCACGCTGTATTCTCTACCTGTAACACCACACAGCACGCTGTATTCTCTACCTGTAACACCACACAGCACGCTGTATTCTCTACCTGTAACACCACACAGCACTATATTCTCTACCTGTAACACCACACAGCACGCTGTATTCTCTACCTGTAACACCACACAGCACTATATTCTCTACCTGTAACATCACACAGCACGCTGTATTCTCTACCTGTAACACCACACAGCACGCTGTATTCTCTACCTGTAACCCCACACAGCACCCTGTATTCTCTACCTGTAACACCACACAGCACGCTGTATTCTCTACCTGTAACACCACACAGCACACTGTATTCTCTACCTGTAACACCACACAGCACCCTGTATTCTCTACCTGTAACACCACACAGCACTGTATTCTCTACCTGTAACACCACACAGCACTGTATTCTCTACCTGTAACACCACACAGCACACTGTATTCTCTACCTGTAACATCACACAGCACGCTGTATTCTCTACCTGTAACACCACACAGCACTGTATTCTCTACCTGTAACACCACACAGCACTGTATTCTCTACCTGTAACACCACACAGCACTGTATTCTCTACCTGTAACACCACACAGCACTGTATTCTCTACCTGTAACACCACACAGCGCACTGTATTCTCTACCTGTAACACCACACAGCACTGTATTCTCTACCTGTAACACCACACAGCACTGTATTCTCTACCTGTAACACCACACAGCACGCTGTATTCTCTACCTGTAACACCACACAGCACACTGTATTCTCTACCTGTAACACCACACAGCACGCTGTATTCTCTACCTGTAACACCACACAGCACACTGTATTCTCTACCTGTAACACCACACAGCACGCTGTATTCTCTACCTGTAACACCACACAGCACGCTGTATTCTCTACCTGTAACACCACACAGCACACTGTATTCTCTACCTGTAACACTACACAACACTGTATTCTCTACCTGTAACACCACACAGCACACTGTATTCTCTACCTGTAACACCACACAGCACTGTATTCTCTACCTGTAACATCACACAGCACTGTATTCTCTACCTGTAACACCACACAGCACTGTATTCTCTACCTGTAACACCACACAGCGCTATATTCTCTACCTGTAACACCACACAGCACTGTATTCTCTACCTGTAACACCACACAGCACGCTGTATTCTCTACCTGTAACACCACACAGCACGCTGTATTCTCTACCTGTAACACCACACTGTATTCTCTACCTGTAACACCACACAGCACGTTGTATTCTCTACCTGTAACACCACACAGCACTGTATTCTCTACCTGTAACACCACACAGCACACTGTATTCTCTACCTGTAACACCACACAGCACACGCTGTATTCTCTACCTGTAACACCACACAGCACTGTATTCTCTACCTGTAACACCACACAGCACTGTATTCTCTATCTGTAACACCACACAGCACACTGTATTCTCTACCTGTAACATCACACAGCACACTGTATTCTCTACCTGTAACATCACACAGCACACTGTATTCTCTACCTGTAACACCACACAGCACACTGTATTCTCTACCTGTAACACCACACAGCACGCTGTATTCTCTACCTGTAACACCACACAGCACGCTGTATTCTCTACCTGTAACACCACACAGCACTGTATTCTCTACCTGTAACATCACACAGCACACTGTATTCTCTACCTGTAACACCACACAGCACGCTGTATTCTCTACCTGTAACACCACACACACTGTATTCTCTACCTGTAACACCACACAGCACACTGTATTCTCTACCTGTAACACCACACAGCACGCTGTATTCTCTACCTGTAACACCACACACACTGTATTCTCTACCTGTAACACCACACAGCGCTGTATTCTCTACCTGTAACACCACACAGCGCTGTATTCTCTAGCTGTAACACCACACAGCACGCTGTATTCTCTACCTGTAACACCACACAGCACTGTATTCTCTACCTGTAACACCACACAGCGCACTGTATTCTCTACCTGTAACACCACACAGCACTGTATTCTCTACCTGTAACACCACACAGCACTGTATTCTCTACCTGTAACACCACACAGCACTGTATTCTCTACCTGTAACACCACACAGCACTGTATTCTCTACCTGTAACACCACACAGCACTGTATTCTCTACCTGTAACACCACACAGCACTGTATTCTCTACCTGTAACACCACACAGCACTGTATTCTCTACCTGTAACATCACACAGCACACTGTATTCTCTACCTGTAACACCACACAGCACACTGTATTCTCTACCTGTAACACCACACAGCACGCTGTATTCTCTACCTGTAACACCACACAGCACGCTGTATTCTCTACCTGTAACACCACACAGCACGCTGTATTCTCTACCTGTAACACCACACAGCACGCTGTATTCTCTACCTGTAACACCACACAGCACTGTATTCTCTACCTGTAACACCACACAGCACTGTATTCTCTACCTGTAACATCACACAGCACGCTGTATTCTCTACCTGTAACACCACACAGCACGCTGTATTCTCTACCTGTAACCCCACACAGCACCCTGTATTCTCTACCTGTAACACCACACAGCACGCTGTATTCTCTACCTGTAACACCACACAGCACGCTGTATTCTCTACCTGTAACACCACACAGCACCCTGTATTCTCTACCTGTAACACCACACAGCACTGTATTCTCTACCTGTAACACCACACAGCACTGTATTCTCTACCTGTAACACCACACAGCACACTGTATTCTCTACCTGTAACACCACACAGCACACTGTATTCTCTACCTGTAACATCACACAGCACGCTGTATTCTCTACCTGTAACACCACACAGCACTGTATTCTCTACCTGTAACACCACACAGCGCACTGTATTCTCTACCTGTAACACCACACAGCACTGTATTCTCTACCTGTAACACCACACAGCACTGTATTCTCTACCTGTAACACCACACAGCACGCTGTATTCTCTACCTGTAACACCACACAGCACACTGTATTCTCTACCTGTAACACCACACAGCACTGTATTCTCTACCTGTAACACCACACAGCACTGTATTCTCTACCTGTAACACCACACAGCACGCTGTATTCTCTACCTGTAACACCACACAGCACGCTGTATTCTCTACCTGTAACACCACACAGCACACTGTATTCTCTACCTGTAACACTACACAACACTGTATTCTCTACCTGTAACACCACACAGCACACTGTATTCTCTACCTGTAACACCACACAGCACTGTATTCTCTACCTGTAACATCACACAGCACTGTATTCTCTACCTGTAACACCACACAGCACTGTATTCTCTACCTGTAACACCACACAGCACGCTGTATTCTCTACCTGTAACACCACACAGCACGCTGTATTCTCTACCTGTAACACCACACTGTATTCTCTACCTGTAACACCACACAGCACGTTGTATTCTCTACCTGTAACACCACACAGCACTGTATTCTCTACCTGTAACACCACACAGCACTGTATTCTCTACCTGTAACACCACACAGCGCACTGTATTCTCTACCTGTAACACCACACAGCGCTGTATTCTCTACCTGTAACACCACACAGCACGCTGTATTCTCTACCTGTAACACCACACTGCACGCTGTATTCTCTACCTGTAACACCACACAGCACACTGTATTCTCTACCTGTAACACCACACAGCACCCTGTATTCTCTACCTGTAACACCACACAGCACGCTGTATTCTCTACCTGTAACACCACACAGCACGCTGTATTCTCTACCTGTAACACCACACAGCACACTGTATTCTCTACCTGTAACATCACACAGTGCTGTATACTCTACCGGTAACACCACACAGCACTGTATACTCTACCTGTAACAGCACACAGCACACTGTATTCTCTACCTGTAACACCACACACCACACTGTATTCTCTACCTGTAACACCACACAGCACGCTGTATTCTCTACCTGTAACAGCACACAGCACACTGTATTCTCTACCTGTAACACCACACAGCACTGTATTCTCTACCTGTAACACCACACAGCACGCTGTATTCTCTACCTGTAACACCACACAGCACTGTATTCTCTACCTGTAACACCACACAGCACGCTGTATTCTCTACCTGTAACACCACACAGCACTGTATTCTCTACCTGTAACACCACACAGCACACTGTATTCTCTACCTGTAACACCACACAGCACCCTGTATTCTCTACCTGTAACACCACACAGCACGCTGTATTCTCTACCTGTAACACCACACAGCACTGTATTCTCTACCTGTAACACCACACAGCACTGTATTCTCTATCTGTAACACCACACAGCACTGTATTCTCTACCTGTAACACCACACAGCACGCTGTATTCTCTACCTGTAACACCACACAGCACTGTATTCCCTACCTGTAACACCACACAGCACTGTATTCCCTACCTGTAACACCACACAGCACACTGTATTCTCTACCTGTAACACCACACAGCACGCTGTATTCTCTACCTGTAACACCACACAGCGGGCTGTATTCTCTACCTGTAACACCACACAGCACTGTATTCTCTACCTGTAACACCACACAGCACGCTGTATTCTCTACCTGTAACACCACACAGCACGCTGTATTCTCTACCTGTAACACCACACAGCACTGTATTCTCTACCTGTAACACCACACAGCACTGTATTCTCTACCTGTAACACCACACAGCACGCTGTATTCTCTACCTGTAACACCACACAGCACACTGTATTCTCTACCTGTAACACCACACAGCACGCTGTATTCTCTACCTGTAACACCACACAGCACGCTGTATTCTCTACCTGTAACACCACACAGCACTGTATTCTCTACCTGTAACACCACACAGCACGCTGTATTCTCTACCTGTAACACCACACAGCACGCTGTATTCTCTACCTGTAACACCACACAGCACGCTGTATTCTCTACCTGTAACACCACACAGCACTGTATTCTCTACCTGTAACATCACACAGCACGCTGTATTCTCTACCTGTAACACCACACAGCACTGTATTCTCTACCTGTAACACCACACAGCACTGTATTCTCTACCTGTAACACCACACAGCACACTGTATTCTCTACCTGTAACACCACACAGCACTGTATTCTCTACCTGTAACATCACACAGCACTGTATTCTCTACCTGTAACACCACACAGCACACTGTATTCTCTACCTGTAACACCACATAGCACACTGTATTCTCTACCTGTAACACCACACTGTATTCTCTACCTGTAACACCACACAGCACCCTGTATTCTCTACCTGTAACACCACACAGCACGCTGTATTCTCTACCTGTAACACCACACAGCACTGTATTCTCTACCTGTAACACCACACAGCACGCTGTATTCTCTACCTGTAACACCACACAGCACTGTATTCTCTACCTGTAACACCACACAGCACTGTATTCTCTACCTGTAACACCACACAGCACTGTATTCTCTACCTGTAACACCACACAGCACGCTGTATTCTCTACCTGTAACACCACACAGCACTGTATTCTCTACCTGTAACACCACACAGCACGCTGTATTCTCTACCTGTAACACCACACAGCACACTGTATTCTCTACCTGTTGGAATAAGGTAAAGAACTTTTTGTAAAAATGTTTTTCCACGCACATATTATAATTGAGCATCTTTTATCTTTGAAGTTGAGCCGCACAATAAGGAGTTTATCCAATATTATCTTACGTGGGATATACTGTTTATGCCTCGTTTTTTGTCCAGGTGGCATTGGCAGTGACGGCTCTGATCCTCTGTACCGTTAAGCATCATTTTTGTGAAGACGCTGCAGTACTGCAATAACACTCCAGCATGTGTGAACATAGTCCTAATTTCACTGCAGACTTTAGTACAGCTGCTTCTGTCACTGCTTGCTGCTCAGGTGTAGGCTGGAGAAGCTGGTCAGAGATGGTGAATAACTCAGGGGGGTGGGAGACAAGATCCAGCATAAACGAGAAAGTCAATGTCAGCTCAGACCCAGACTCGGCCATAGTGTCTCGACAAAGTTACCGGACCTCTTGGATGTAAAGAAGTGGGAATAGTACTGTGGGCCGCAACCCGATAGCTTCACCAGAAAACGAAAATGCATCCACGGCTTTCTTAAAATCCTCACATACTTTATTGGGACATCACAAAAACAAAATCATTGAAAATAAAGCTAAAAACACGCCGACGCAGGGTTGCAGGGTAACAAGCCCTTAATCATGGCACATGTATAATAGTAACAGCCAACCTTTGAGGGTGCCTTCACACGTACCGTATCGCTGTGTATTTGTCGCACAAAACTCGCATTAAAGTAGCTGCGTTTTTTGTGGTGTAAAACTCGCATGTAAAAATCGCACCAAACTAGCAGCGAAAATACACATACATTGACTTGATGGCAATCAGTATCACTGTGGATTTATGTGTGAGAAACTCGCAGCGATATGGTAGGTGTGAAGGCTCCCTAAATGTGTAGTCACATGACTACTTACAATACAGGTGATACACAAAAATACTAAGGAATAAACATACATGGGCGCCATATAGAAAGATGTATGAAAGATAAGATCCCTTGTGGTGTCAAGAGAATCAACACTGGCGCTATATAATGCTTCAAGATAGCAGCTATCGGTTAGGAAGAACCCAAATAGTGAAATACTATTATATATACCTAGATACATGTGTGCTACATCCAGCACTTGGAGTGATATTTCCTACCAGGAAGTCCAGCGGCCACAGGCTCCCACCCTGCACTCCAGCAGGCTCTCAGGACTATATGCAGACAGCGGGTAATAGGTAGGCCTTATCCAGTATCTGCACTGTAGTGGCCATTTTATTGCAGACTATGGCTGGGTTCACACACAGTATATTTGAGGCTGTATTTGTGAGGCTGTATAGCAACCAAAACCAGGAGTGGATTGAAAACACAGAAAGGATCTGTTCACATAATGTTGTAATTGAGTGGATGGACGTCATTTAATGGCAAATTTTTGCTGTTATTTTAAAACAACGGCTGTTATATTGAAATAATGGCAGTTATTTACCGTTATATGACGGCCATCCACTCAATTTCAACATTGTGTGAACAGAGCCTTTCTGTGTTTTCAATCCACTCCTGGTTTTGGTTGCTATGAGGACCTGACTTGAGGACCAAATACAGCCTGAAATATACGTAGTGTGAACCCAGCCTTACTGTGTATGAGACCAGGCGTCACTGTGTGACAACAAAATGTAATAGATTTGTATGCACAATATTTACCAATAGGCCCATTTATAACAGAAATATCACTCCAAGCGCTGGATGTAGCACACATCTATCTAGGTATACATGTGCTCCCTTTATTTTGCTATCTAGAAAGACCTCCTCCTAGAAGGCCATGCAGATATTTGCGAGAGAAGGTGAAAAGGTGAAAGGGCGACCAAGAATTTGTAGATAAAAATCATTGAGAAATTGGTAAAAAATTATTAGTTAACAAAAAACGGGTAACGGTAAGGATGTAATCTGTTAGTGCTTTACTATAGGTACTTAACTTGCCAATGTGGAAAGCTGATGCACAGACCGCCATATCATGTGGGATGTTAGAATATAACGCGACCACCTCGCACGATAACCACCATGCATTATGCAAGACAGGTCGTTTTTCCACATTCGCAAGTAAACTCTTACGATCTCTCACAAAGCCTCTCTAGCAGTGTTCCAATGCCCGAAACCATGGGGAGCATAGGTGGAGGGAACTGTTTTTTTTTTTGTTTTGTTTTTTTCAAATTCCAGTTTCTATTAAAGAGTTTACCGTACTACCGGCTCATAAGTGGTTGGAGCCTTAGAAGAGATTAAACTATTAATACCCGTAAGGGCGTAAGCTAAATGCTTTCTGAAATAATATAACCACTAACAGAAAAATAAATAGGGCATTTGGCAACACCTTGCCACAGTACAACAATCACTTAGAGAATGCTTAGATTATCGGCATAAAGAGGCAAAGAGATAAGACAAGGAGAGGAGGCGGAGAGGGGATGGGGGGGGAAACCAGGAAAAAAAACATACAGATAGGACTGAGGAGAGAAACCGGGAATATGCATAGGAGCCATACCTGCAAAATCAGTAGCAATCAGAGCCCAAAAAAGAAAAATCCGGACGCCCTGGAACCACGCCAGCAGGACACCATCCATATTCTGAGGAGGGGAGGAATCTAGCTATCCGGCTATGAGAGACTGACTGTCCTGTAACTGGGTGATGCGAGGAAGTCTAGCCAGGCAAACCATGTAGAAGTGTAGGTGGAGGCCTCTTTCGGGGTTACCACGAGAAGTTCCTGAATGTGGGAGACTTCTTTGAACTATTCCTCCAGGGAAGGGGCATCCGGGGATCTCCGATGCCTGGGGATTACGGTCTTCAGGTTTCGGGTAAGGGATCATTTGTATTTCTGCTGTGCCATGGGGAACATAAATAGCAAGACAGAGTCAGGGGTGTTGGGGATGAGAACGCCCGTTATCTCAGAGATGAGGGCCACTACCGTCCTCCAGAATGGCTGGAGGTGGGTGCAGCTCCACCAAATATGTACCATGGTTCCGGGTGCGCCACTGCATCTCCAACACATGTCTGAAACTGAGAGAAACCAGTTGTGTAGGGACACCGGAACCCTATACCACCGAGACAGGATTTTATAGCACGTTTCCTGTGCTCTTGACGTTTTATGTGTGAGAAAGAAGCAACGGCACCATTGTTCCTCGGTAAATTGTTTGCCGAGTTCTGTTTCCCATTTCCTACAGAAAGGGGGGAGGTCTTCAGACCTGGTCGATAGTAGGAGTCCATAGACAGCTGAGATGGCGTGTGTGGGTGGGGAGGGGGACATGCACAAGTGCTAGAAGTCTGTAAGGGGGCGGGAAAGGTGTTTACCTCTAGAAACAGAAGAGTAGAAATGAGTGAGTTGCATATAGGCAAATGGGGCTCTCACCACTGGGGAGTCAGTAGCAAGAATGGAGGAAAGAGGTTTAAGGGAGTGCTTGTTCAGAACATGAGTAAAGCGGAGTGGAGTATGTTTAGAGAACCCCAAAAAGGGGGTGGACGAGGCACCAGGGGGAAATTCAGGGTGGTCTGTTATAGGCAGTAATGAGCCCAGGGGGTCGATAAGGGAAACGCCAATGCGGCCCACATGGAGGCTAGCTAACATGTGGCGAGTGGAGAAAGACATAATGTGGGTATCTGAGGGGGAGGGTGACCATATCCAGGGGAGCGTAGCTAGGGATTTGGAAGAGATTGCCGGGGCCAAGCGGACCCACAACTTCGTCCTTTCGTTATGAACCATATCTAAGATCCGAGCATGAACACATGCCAAATAGTATAAGCGGCAGTCAGGGAGACCGGCGTCCCTCCTGAGTTTAGGTCTGGTGAGCGTCAACCTATTAAGACGAGCGCACCCAGAAGCCCAGATAAACGCTCCGAAACACCTCTGAATCTGGTGGAAAAAACGCAGAAGAGATAAAAATCTGTACGGTTTGTAGTAGATATAGGAGCCGGGGCAATAGGTTCATCTTAACGATGCTAATTCTGCCAAACCAAGAGAACTCAGGACTGTCCCATAGTTGCAGATCTTTGCGAAACTGTGAGAGGAGGGGGACAAAGTTAGCTGAAAAGAGAAGAGTAAGGTCAGGGGGGATTTTGATCCCTAAGTACTTGATACCTGTTCGGGCCAGACAAAGGGGAAAGAGGTCCGCAGAGATGAGACTAAGTGGGGAGGCAAGGAGACATTGAGGGCCTCTGATTTAGACAGATTTATCTTAAAGTTAGACCATGCTCCAAACTCCGACCAACGGGCCATCAGGGAAGGAAGGGAAATCAGTGGGTCCGTGACGTAAACCAGCAGGTCGTCGGCAAAAGCCGAGCATTTGTATTCTATGCCACTCACAGTAATGCCATGAATGTTTGGATCTGCTCCGATAGAGGCCATCAAGTGCTCCATGATCAGGACATAGAGCAGTGGGGATAGAGGGCATCCCTGACGGGTGCCGTTATGTATAGAAAACGAGTCAGAGAGTGTACCGTTAATTTTTAATTGGGCCGTCGGGGATTGATATAGCGCCAATACCTTGGAGCAAAACACAGGGCCCAGGCCAATGATTTGGAGGGTTTGTGCCAGGGAGGACCAGGAGATCCTATCAAAGGCCTTCTCGGCGTCTAGAGATAAGATCATCAGAGGAATCTTTTGCGTACGCGCAAGATGCATGATGTCAATAGTCTTGATAGTATTATCCCTGGCTTCCCTCCCTGGCACAAACCCAACCTGGTCCAAATGAATTAAGGCAGGGAGCAAGGCGTTAAGACGATTGGCCAAAAGTTTGGAGTAGATTTTTAGGTCGACATTCAGGAGGGAGATGGGGCAGTAGCTACTGCATAATTGGGGGTCCTTGCCGGGTTTAGGTATAACTACGATGTGGGCCAATGTGGAATGTATGGGGAAAGGAGAGTCTGGGGAGATGGAATTAAACGCAGACAGTAGAAGAGGTGCTAACTGTGAATGGAGTTCCTTGTAAAATTTGGCGGTGTAGCCATCCGGCCCAGGGCTTTTCCCGCCTGGAAGGTCTTGGATCACCGAGGCCAGTTCCAGTGAGGAAAGTGGGTCCTCTATTGAGGCTAGGGTTTCACTTGGAAGAGAGGGGAATGGTGAAGGTGGGGGAACGGTAGAGGTCGAGGACGGGAGATGGTGTAGCTCTGAATAGAACGAATGAAATTGGGCTAAGATATCCCTAGTGGTTCGGGCTGTAGAATTAGTAGTAGTTTTGACCGAGTCTGCAGAGTAGTTTTTGACCGTCTGCGTGGTCCTGTAGAAAACTCGCTATGGATTGCTTAAGGTCTGACAGACAGACAGGATCGGTTAGGAGAGATTCGTTTAATCTCCAGGACCAGGCAGATCTGGTGAGATTGGGCAGTTGCAGAGAGCAAAAGACCGGGGCATGGTCTGACCAGAGGATACTTCCAATTGTGGAGGAGGACAACCAGGGTAGGGCACTGTGCTGCACCATAATATAGTCCAGACGACTGTATGTGTCGTGCGGGGGCGAATAAAAGCTATAATCGCGATCCACGGGGTGCAACATCCGCCACGCATCGCAAAGCTGGAGTTGCAGGAACGCTCTTTTGACTCTTTTAATAGAGGAATAAGACAGCCCAGACCGACCGGTGGAATTATCCATGGTAGGGTCCAAGGTCATATTAAAATCCCCGCAAAACACAACAGTCCCCCGGAGCAGAGGTAGTGCCACATCAACCAATTCTATTAAAAAGTCTGTTTGGCCTTGATTGGGGGCATAGGCATTGATAATGGTGATTTCATGGCCAGCGACAGAGAGGGATAGGATTATGTAGCGTGCGTCTGGGTCTGCTGTAACATGTAAGACCGAGCACGCAAGGGAGCGGTGGATAGCAATCGCCACTCCTTTAGACCTAGAGTCCCGATTGTCAGCAAAATGCCACTGTGTGTAATGTTTGTTTGATGTTAGGTGCGTGGCCGACTTTAAAATGAGTCTCCTTAAAGCAGGCTATATGTATGTGTTTCTTGTGCAGATGGTGAAGTATTTGGGCTCGCTTTTCTGGAGTATTCAACCCTTTCACATTGAAGGAGGCTATATGCAATTCCGCCATCACTTACAGGTCCGTGGCGTGTCCCAGGGCGTCCGGGGTGGGCAAAAGAAGGCACCGACAGCAATAGTATGGATCACCTGAAAAAAGGGAAAAGAAAAGATAAGAAGAGTAAGAAAAAACTGTGACAATAGCAAGGGGAAAGCAGGGAAGGGAGGGAAAGGCACAAAAGGTATAGGACAAAGTATAAGCAGCAACAGAACGACTGCTGCGTCAACTAAAGAAATCTCAGAGAATACACTTCTGGGACAAACCCAGAACCGTCTCCCGCCTACGTGGGGAAAAGAGGTAGATAGGCAGATAAGACTATTGAGAGAATTAAGGACCAGTCCTAGGCCCAGTGGAGAAAGGTTAATGTGAGTACAAATAAGAGGCTAGAAGAACTAATAACAGTTACACAACCGGCTCTGGGGAGACCCACATGGCATCTATAGGGGGAAAACAGCATGGGAGACAAATCTACGCATATTAACTAGAAGCTAACAAATAACATAGTGTCAGTAACGCAAGTGGGCCACAGAGTTCAGCCAACAGAGGAAGAGGAGTGGGCTCCAGCGCCCCCCCCTCAGATGATCTCGGGGGTCTGTGTCTCGCGTCGCGACGTCTGGGGGTACGGGGAGGAAAACCTCCAGGGGGGTCCTTTTGAGGACCCTGAAGTTGCCGTGGTGAAGGACGCTTCAGCGGGGCAGACGTGAGGGTAGGCCATTCTGGTAGAACAATGTTCGGCAGATCCAGGTCCTGGAGAAAGCCAGGTAGGTCATCTGGACAACGGAGGGTGAATGTTCTGTTCCCCCTACGGACCGAGAAGGCGAATGGGAACCCCGATATGGAGTGTTCTGGTCCTGAAGAACCGCCAGAAGTGGTTTTAGTGCGGCTCTTTGTGCTAGCGTATGACGGGAAAGGTCGGCAAACAAGAAGATTTGGTTGTCTTTATAGAAAAATTGTCTCCTTCGTCTCGCACTCTGCAGGATTTCCCCCTTAGTGGAGTAGAAATGCACGCGGCATATCGCGTGGTCTCTGATCATCCGGGTTAATGGGCTGTAGCGCTCTGTGCGCCCTATCGAGTTCGATGTGGTTATCTGGAGGGCGGTCAAGCAAATCATTGAAGATGGAGGTTACGGTGGCGAATAAGTCCACAGGGGCCACAGACTGAGGTAGACCTCTGATACGGAGGTTATTTCTCCGGCTCCTGTTTTCTATATCATCGAGGTGCTGCTGTAATGCGAACAATTGGTCCGAATGTTGTCTCACTTGGGACTGGAGGGCTTGTACTGTGGAGGAAGACGATTCCTGAGCTGATTCAATGGAAGACACTTTAGCTGAGAGAGAGGTAAGTTCATAGCGGAATTGGGCAAACTCCTGCCTGCATTCTTCCACAATTTGCTTAGTCAGAACAGTGAAATCTTCCTTAGTGGGCAAAGAGGAAACCAATGAGCGGAGGTCTGCCATTGTGATAGGGTTATCATCAGCAGATCGTGGAGCTTGTGAGAGAAGGACTGAATGAGCGTCTCTGTGAATTAACGGTGAAGGACAGGAGCGGAGGATGGCAGGGGTATTATCCAAGCTGTTAGCGCCCACTGGGGAGCAATCCGCAGGTAGTTGCGTCTGCTGCTGATAACTGGATACGGGATGCAGAACAGTCCCAGCAGGGGATATGGTCAGGTGCTGAGGGGAGAGGTGCTCCAGGATGAGCCTGAGGACCAGTGAGGGGATGGCGCAGCACACAATACAGGCACAGAAGAAGACAATGGTGGTGGGGCATTCCACTCAGCATATTGTGGGAGCCTGGCAGGGCTGAGCTGTATTGTCTGGCTGGGGGGATGAGCAGGAGTGAAGTGCACGTTCAGCGCTGACCCTAGGCGCTGGGGGCAGTCATCAGTGAGAAGGTCCACCAGGAGAGGGGGAGAGGACACAGGGTTCTCCATACCACAGCCAGCTGGTTGTTGAGGATGGGGGAGGGGGTTAGCCGGATCAGAGACTGAAATGGCGGCTGCTCGCCTCAGTAGTGGGGAGGAGGCACCAGCAGGCTCTGCCTGAACAAGGGGGGGAGAGTCCTCTGAGGGCGCGTTCTGCCAGACGTCGGCATGTGCGGCATGCCGCAAGTCACAGGGGCTGCAGTCCGGGGGGGTGAAGCTGTGGGAATCCCACCTGGCAGTCTGGGTGTCCGGCCTCCCCTACCTCTGCTCCGCGCCGGCGGCCATCTTGGGAGTCACATGTGCTGTCCCCATGAGTGGCGCCATCATGCATGAGGGGGAATGAAGGAGCAGGGGATCGCTGCGGACAGGAACGGGCGTCCGAGTGAGGTGAGTGAGGAAGCTGTGGGGCCATCGGCCGCAGGGAAGTCCCAGGAGCTGCAGCGGTGCCGCCGGCAAGAGAGGCTGTGGTGGCCATGTCCTGAGGCCGGTCACCCGTGGATGGCGGCTGGGACCGGGTAAAATACGTCCCAATGTCGGGCTGAGGTGATGAAGCATGATTAGAGGGCTTCCCCTTCGTCTTCTTAGCCGTCTTCCCCATGCTGACAGCCTGTATAGTACCGTGCAGAGAAGAGCCTGGACGGAGCTCAGAGGGTACACGTCCTCACACTGCCATGTCCAGCCACGCCCCAGGGAACTGGTTTTTATGGGCCTTTGGTAGTGCGTGAAAAACAGGAACCACTGGATGTAGAGGCAAAAGATGTTGTTTCTGTTTTTCACTCAATATCCCCAATTCCATTCCCGTATCCAAAATGTCAATGAGGCTTTTTTTTTATCCATGGGGTCAGACAGAAGGCATTTTATATGTACTAGTGTCCTCAAGGATTTTAGGCAGCTCCCTCACGTACAGCATCCTATCTAGGACAACCACTGAACCGCCCTTATCCGATTTACGCATGGATTACGGTATGGATTATTGGTAAGTTCAGTAAGCGCCTTTATTTCACTAGTAGACAAGTTGTTTGTATGGTGTCCTGACTCCATTGCAGCTTTATTACTCAGTTAGCGCCTCCTCTACCTTGTGTTGAAACACATCCATTGCGGATGTCCTAGACTGAATTGGGGATAGTAAGTCGGTCACCAGTAAAGACAAAAAAATAGAAAGTGCAGCAGCAACCCACAGGTGCAAGGGCTTACCCTATATACTCCTCCCAGCATACACACGGCAAACACCTGCTCTGTAGATATTAAAAAGTGAGGATCTTAGCAAACTATTTGCTCAAACAGAGTGTACCATGTGGCCACGTTAAGGCGTCCTCAGAGACATGGACCCTACTCTAGCATTCTCACACCAGCAATGGCCTCTCCTGGGCGGAATAAGCTACAACTGGGCAGATAGGAGCCAAATAATCTCTTTATAGCAGCTTTGGGACATGGGTGGAGTGCAGGCCAACAGGAGGTAGCCCCCCCCCACACACATTCAACAGAAATGTGGCCTGCACTCCACCCATGTCCCAAGGCTGCTATAAAGAGATCATTTGGCTCCTATCTGCCCAGTTGGAGGCCTATTCGGCCCAGGAGAGGCCATTGCTAGTGTGAGGATGCTGGAGTAGGGTCCATGTCTCTGAGGACGCCTTAACGTGGCCACATGGTACACTCTGTTTGATCAAATAGTTTGCCAAGATGCTCACTTTTTAATATCTACAGAGCAGGTGTTTGCCGTGTGTACGCTGGGAGGAGTATATAGGGTAAGCCCTTGCACCTGTGGGTTGCTGCTGCACTGTTTTTTTTTCTGGACTTTTTTTCTGCAGTGTGAACAGAGACTTAGATGTGCGGCCAATTTTTCCTTTTTTTCTGGTCACCCGTAAAGGTGACTGGGTCAGAAAGAGCAACACTTGGCGTCTGCAGGTCTAATAAATTTTGGACATATAACTGCCCTGAAAAAAAGTAAATTTAAAGGGGTAGATCCTGATCCCACTTCATTAAGATCTGCACTGCAGCCCAATCTCTGAGACACTTTGGCGGAGGATCCGTCAGCGGGAACCGCTTCCGAGGCATCCGCCAAAAAATGTCTCTCGACCAGTGATAAGACGTATAAATTTGTTGACATCCTGGATAGTACTATACAAATGAAATATTTTACTAGCTACAAAGGATAAAGCCCAGAGACAACACTGTCATTTGGTCCTGTGAAAGAAAACCGGCAGAGAGGTTATATACATCTAAATTTGTAGACTCTAATACCTCCTTGGCGATCCTCCCCTCCCCCCTTGTCCTCTGCGACCAATGCTTCCTCCTGGTTGTTTTTTGAGGGGCCACTATTGTTTGCTGTTCTAGAACGCGTATTTGGGGGATCAGGGTAAAAGTTTCTGTTTCTATTCTTCCGTTGTGCTCCTTCCGCAGAATTAATGCCACGGACCATAGTGGGTGGCTGGTAGTCCTCCTGCTCGGAAGTCTGTTTGCGTGTCAGAAGTGTCAATGTCCGTTGTATCAAACGACACAGATTTTTGTTGTGTAGAGACATAGGAAAAGTAATCCACTACTGACCAAAATAATGACGGAGGTGGTCAATGTCAGGGCTGCGGCGGCGTCCCGCACTCAGGACCGCCGCCGCACCCCCTCACCTTGTTCTGCAGCCGCCGGTGTCCACATGCAGGGACCCAACGCTGCTGCCACTTCGGCCCCTGGGGGCGCCTCGCCCCGCTCCTGTCTGTCGCTGTGCCGGCCGGCGAGCGCGTCCCTGCCTTCTAGGGTGCGCGCGCGCCGGCTGTCTCGGAGTTAAAGGGGCAGTCCGCCCCTAATTGGTTGTTGCACTATCACACTCTCCTATAAATTCCAGCCCTGCCCCACCTCAGGTGTTGGAGCCTCTACATGCTTCCCATAGCGTTTGGCCCAGCTCCCTGTTGTTCCTGACCTCAGTCATTGTTCCTAGTCCCTGTCCACTGTCCCGGTCCCTAGCTCCTGTCCGCTGCTTAACCCATTGTTTCCTGAGTTCTGCCTGTCACCTGCGGTTACGCCTACAGGCCTCTGCCAGCACCATCTCCTGCCTACCGCTCCTGCCACGCCTCGCCTGCCGTCACTAGCAACCAAGCCAGGGGTAGCGACCTGGGGGTCGCCTGCCGCAGCAAGTCCATCCCGCCTTCCAGCGGGTTCTGGTGAAAACCAGCGGCCCCTTAGACTTCGCTCCCTGGTGAGGTTACTACCATCGCTGGTGACGGTTCAGTGGATCCACAACTCCAGGCGTTACAGTCAATTTCTTCAAAAATGGATGACTGGCCTTATGTTCTCAAAAATACAGAAATTCCAAAAGCAGCAGATCACTTGGGGCCTTAAAACATAACTTTTATTAGCTAAAGTAAAAAATAGTGGAAAAAAACTAATGCAATAAAGATACCAATAGAAAAACATCTGGTCTCTGGCAAATTTTGTCTTTTTTTCCCTCAATAATGGTGTTTTGCGTGTCCAAAAGAATTCTGTCCCTTGTTTCCGTAAACTCTGGTAAAGAATGAGTTAGAGTTGCAGTGCGGTATCTACGTCTATAAGATCTTTGCTTCGGTCCAGTCGCTTCTTCTCCCCTTTAGTAGTAATAATGTCCATCAGTGTGAATGCGCAGACCGCCAGTCCCATACTCCTCTCCCTCGGGGGGGTTAGGGGGCTTTCTGACTCCTAATCCTCGTGGTATCATATTACCTTCCACACACTCCTTGAGTACGCTAATATGCCACCACAATTTCAATTGTTTAATTTTCAGTTTTTCAAACGTCCAGTTTTTTTTCATATTACTGGTGGACAAGATCCAGCCCCGCCTCCTGTGACATCATGCCCCGCCCTCTGTCTGCATCAGTTTTCTTCACTTCCTGGATGTCACTCGGCTACCAGTGTGGCAGACACATCTGTAGAACTTTCAATGTACTTTTAATAGAAAAAAGTTTCCCTATCTGGAGTTACTCTTGGAAGCAAAAGTGACCATGTGACCAGCTGTGTGACCCACCATGCAGCCAGTCGGGACCGGTCATGTGACCTGCCATGTGGTCATCCATGTGACCCACCATGTGGCCATCCATGTGACCAGCTGTGTGACCCACCATGCAGCCAGTCGGGACCGGTCATGTGACCTGCCATGTGGTCATCCATGTGACCCGCCATGTGGCCATCCATGTGACCAGCTGTGTGACCCACCATGCAGCCAGTCGGGACCGGTCATGTCACCTGCCATGTGGTCATCCATGTGACCCGCCATGTGGCCATCCATGTGACCAGCTGTGTGACCCACCATGCAGCCAGTCGGGACCGGTCATGTCACCTGCCATGTGGTCATCCATGTGACCCGCCATGTGGCCATCCATGTGACCAGCTGTGTGACCCACCATGCAGCCAGTCGGGACCGGTCATGTGACCTGCCATGTGGTCATCCATGTGACCCGCCATGTGGCCATCCATGTGACCAGCTGTGTGACCCACCGTGCAGCCAGTTGTTGCCCAGCCGTGTAACCAACCATGTGACCAGTCGTGTGGCCATCCATGTGACCCGCCATGTGGCCATCCATGTGACCCGCCATGTGGCCATCCATGTGACCAGCTGTGTGACCCACCATGCAGCCAGTTGTTGCCCAGCCGTGTAACCAACCATGTGACCAGTCGTGTGGCCAGCCACGTTGCCAGCCTTTGGCCCCCGATGCCGCTCATTGTATTCTCTTACACGTAGACATTTATATACAAGCCATTCATTCTCTATGTTGATCTGGTTTTCCTTCATGTAATACATATATATACCTTTCGTATACCTTAGATTCCATATCAGGAGCTCGGTGGAAAGACCCTGTGTATGTCCATCTACGACTTCGATCGATTCTCGAAGCATGACATCATCGGAGAGGTGAAGGTCGCCATGAACACTGTGGACCTGGGGCAGCCGATAGAAGAGTGGAGAGACCTACAGAGCGCAGAAAAGGAGGAGGTATGTGCCCGAAGCCGCCCGTACACACTATATACACACCCATATATATTATATATATACACCCATATATATTATATACACACCCATATATATTATATATATACACACAGGCAGACCTACAGAGCGCAGAAAAGGAGGAGGTATGTGCCCGAAGCCGCCCGTACACACTATATACACACCCATATATATTATATATATACACCCATATATATTATATACACACCCATATATATTATATATATACACCCATATATATTATATACACACCCATAT
>NC_091464.1:722500-820000 GCF_027789765.1 Dendropsophus ebraccatus | reverse complement strand
TCTATCTATCTATCTATCTCCTATCTATCTATCTATCTATCTATCTATCTCCTATCTATCTATCTCCTATCTATCTATCTCCTATCTATCGATCTCCTATCTATCTATCTCCTATCTATCTATCTATCTATCTATCTATCTCCTATCTATCTATCTCCTATCTATCTATCTATCTATCTATCTATCTATCTATCTCCTATCTATCTATCTATCTATCTATCTATCTATCTATCTATCTCCTATCTATCTATCTATCTATCTATCTATCTATCTCCTATCTATCTATCTATCTATCTATCTATCTATCTATCTATCTCCTATCTATCTATCTATCTATCTATCTATCTATCTCCTATCTATCTATCTATCTATCTATCTATCTATCTATCTCCTATCTATCTATCTATCTATCTCCTATCTATCTATCTATCTATCTATCTATCTATCTATCTATCTATCTCCTATCTATCTATCTATCTATCTCCTATCTATCTCCTATCTATCTCCTATCTATCTATCTATCTATCTATCTCCTATCTATCTATCTATCTCCTATCTATCTATCTATCTATCTATCTATCTATCTATCTATTATCTATCTCCTATCTATCTATCTCCTATCTATCTATCTCCTATCTATCTATCTCCTATCTATCTATCTATCTATCTATCTATCTATCTATCTATCTCCTATCTATCTATCTCCTATCTATCTATCTATCTATCTATCTCCTATCTATCTATCTCCTATCTATCTATCTATCTATCTATCTCCTATCTATCTATCTATCTCCTATCTATCTCTATCTATCTCCTATCTATCTCTATCTATCTCCTATCTATCTCTATCTATCTCTATCTATCTCCTATCTATCTCTATCTATCTCCTATCTATCTATCTATCTATCTATCTATCTATCTATCTATCTATCTATCTATCTCCTATCTATCTATCTATCTATCTATCTATCTATCTCCTATCTATCTATCTATCTATCTCCTATCTATCTCCTATCTATCTCCTATCTATCTCCTATCTATCTCCTATCTATCTATCTATCTATCTATCTATCTATCTATCTCCTATCTATCTCCTATCTATCTATCTATCTATCTATCTATCTCCTATCTATCTCCTATCTATCTATTATCCATCTATCTATCTCCTATCTATCTATCTCCTATCTATCTATCTCCTATCTATCTATCTATCTATCTCCTATCTATCTATCTATATATCTCCTATCTATCTATCTATCTATCTCCTATCTATCTATCTCCTATCTATCTATCTATCTATCTCCTATCTATCTATCTATCTCCTATCTATCTATCTATCTATCTCCTATCTATCTATCTCCTATCTATCTATCTATCTATCTATCTATCTATCTATTATCTATCTCCTATCTATCTATCTATCTCCTATCTATCTATCTCCTATCTATCTATCTATCTATCTCCTATCTATCTATCTATCTCCTATCTATCTATCTATCTATCTATCTCCTATCTATCTATCTATCTCCTATCTATCTATCTCCTATCTATCTATCTATCTATCTATTATCTATCTCCTATCTATCTATCTATCTCCTATCTATCTATCTCCTATCTATCTATCTCCTATCTATCTATCTATCTATCTATCTCCTATCTATCTCCTATCTATCTATCTATCTATCTATCTATCTATCTATCTATCTATCTATCTCCTATCTATCTATCTATCTATCTATCTCCTATCTATCTATCTATCTCCTATCTATCTCTATCTATCTCCTATCTATCTCTATCTATCTCCTATCTATCTCCTATCTATCTCTATCTATCTCCTATCTATCTCTATCTATCTCTATCTATCTCCTATCTATCTATCTATCTATCTATCTATCTCCTATCTATCTATCTATCTATCTATCTATCTATCTATCTATCTCCTATCTATCTCCTATCTATCTCCTATCTATCTATCTATCTATCTATCTATCTATCTATCTATCTCCTATCTATCTCCTATCTATCTATCTATCTATCTATCTATCTATCTATCTATCTATCTATCTCCTATCTATCTATCTATCTATCTATCTATCTCCTATCTATCTCCTATCTATCTATCTATCTATCTATCTATCTATCTCCTATCTATCTCCTATCTATCTCCTATCTATCTCCTATCTATCTCCTATCTATCTCCTATCTATCTATCTATCTATCTATCTCCTATCTATCTATCTCCTATCTATCTCCTATCAAATCAAATCAAATCAAATCAAAAAAGCTTTATTGGCAGGTCCAAGTTACACATTAGCATTGCCAAAGCATGGGGAGAATAGGGAGTTGAGGAAATGGGATTCACCCGGGGTCGGTGTACAGGGGTTCATGATGTATCATGGGGGGGGGGGGGGGGAATACATTCAGGGTCGGGGTATTGGAGTCCATGACCTATCGGGGTTGGGGTATCGGAGTCCATGGCGTATCACGCTCCTCTCAGTCTATGGCAGGCAGTGACGTATTGTGCCACTATAGTCGCTGTGGTCTCTTCTTCTATCTCCTATCTATCTATCTATCCATCTATCTATCTATCCCCTCCCTCTCTCCCTCTCTCTCTCTCTCTCTCGTATAGTTCGGCAGCTCCTTGCTCCCCCGGGCACCGCTCTCTCCCCCGCACAGGAATCCTCGGCCCCTGTCACTCAGTGTGGGTGTAGCACATACGTTTGCCAGCAGTGTCCCGGGCTGAGCGTCACACATGGCTGCTTCCTGTTAAAAGATAACGGGGAGCCGAGGAGGTGCCGACCTATATCTGACCCCCTGCAGCCACTGTATGTGCGGGAGAGGTGGGGGCAGGGCACACTGTGCAGCTTCCAGAGAAGCTAGGAGAAGTGAGTGTGCCGCCCGGCAGCAGCGCTGAGCACACAGCACACCTGTGCGCAGCCTGTCACATCTCCTCTTCAGCAGGATCTCCCTGTCCCTAGCCCGGCATCATTATATGTGCGCAGCCTGTCACATCTCCTCTTCAGCAGGATCTCCTGTCCCTAGCCCGGCATCATTATATGTGCGCAGCCTGTCACATCTCCTCTTCAGCAGGATCTCCTGTCCCTAGCCCGGCATCATTATATGTGCGCAGCCTGTCACATCTCCTCTTCAGCAGGATCTCCTGTCCCTAGCCCGGCATCATTATATGTGCGCAGCCTGTCACATCTCCTCTTCAGCAGGATCTCCTGTCCCTAGCCCGGCATCATTATATGTGCGCAGCCTGTCACATCTCCTCTTCAGCAGGATCTCCTGTCCCTAGCCCGGCATCATTATATGTGCGCAGCCTGTCACATCTCCTCTTCAGCAGGATCTCCCTGTCCCTAGCCCGGCATCATTATATGTGCGCAGCCTGTCACATCTCCTCTTCAGCAGGATCTCCTGTCCCTAGCCCGGCATCATTATATGTGCGCAGCCTGTCACATCTCCTCTTCAGCAGGATCTCCTGTCCCTAGCCCGGCATCATTATATGTGCGCAGCCTGTCACATCTCCTCTTCAGCAGGATCTCCTGTCCCTAGCCCGGCATCATTATATGTGCGCAGCCTGTCACATCTCCTCTTCAGCAGGATCTCCTGTCCCTAGCCCGGCATCATTATATGTGCGCAGCCTGTCACATCTCCTCTTCAGCAGGATCTCCTGTCCCTAGCCCGGCATCATTATATGTGCGCAGCCTGTCACATCTCCTCTTCAGCAGGATCTCCTGTCCCTAGCCCGGCATCGTTATATGTGCGCAGCCTGTCACATCTCCTCTTCAGCAGGATCTCCTGTCCCTAGCCCGGCATCGTTATATGTGCGCAGCCTGTCACATCTCCTCTTCAGCAGGATCTCCTGTCCCTAGCCCGGCATCGTTATATGTGCGCAGCCTGTCACATCTCCTCTTCAGCAGGATCTCCTGTCCCTAGCCCGGCATCATTACATGTGCGCAGCCTGTCACATCTCCTCTTCAGCAGGATCTCCTGTCCCTAGCCCGGCATCGTTATATGTGCGCAGCCTGTCACATCTCCTCTTCAGCAGGATCTCCTGTCCCTAGCCCGGCATTGTTATATGTGCGCAGCCTGTCACATCTCCTCTTCAGCAGGATCTCCTGTCCCTAGCCCGGCATCATTATATGTGCGCAGCCTGTCACATCTCCTCTTCAGCAGGATCTCCTGTCCCTAGCCCGGCATCATTACATGTGCGCAGCCTGTCACATCTCCTCTTCAGCAGGATCTCCTGTCCCTAGCCCGGCATCATTATATGTGCGCAGCCTGTCACATCTCCTCTTCAGCAGGATCTCCTGTCCCTAGCCCGGCATCATTATATGTGCGCAGCCTGTCACATCTCCTCTTCAGCAGGATCTCCTGTCCCTAGCCCGGCATCGTTATATGTGCGCAGCCTGTCACATCTCCTCTTCAGCAGGATCTCCTGTCCCTAGCCCGGCATCATTACATGTGCGCAGCCTGTCACATCTCCTCTTCAGCAGGATCTCCTGTCCCTAGCCCGGCATCATTATATGTGTGCAGCCTGTCACATCTCCTCTTCAGCAGGATCTCCTGTCCCTAGCCCGGCATCATTATATGTGCGCAGCCTGTCACATCTCCTCTTCAGCAGGATCTCCCTGTCCCTAGCCCGGCATCATTATATGTGCGCAGCCTGTCACATCTCCTCTTCAGCAGGATCTCCTGTCCCTAGCCCGGCATCATTATATGTGCGCAGCCTGTCACATCTCCTCTTCAGCAGGATCTCCTGTCCCTAGCCCGGCATCATTATATGTGTGCAGCCTGTCACATCTCCTCTTCAGCAGGATCTCCTGTCCCTAGCCCGGCATCATTATATGTGCGCAGCCTGTCACATCTCCTCTTCAGCAGGATCTCCTGTCCCGGCATCATTATATGTGCGCAGCCTGTCACATCTCCTCTTCAGCAGGATCTCCTGTCCCGGCATCATTATATGTGCGCAGCCTGTCACATCTCCTCTTCAGCAGGATCTCCTGTCCCTAGCCCGGCATCATTATATGTGCGCAGCCTGTCACATCTCCTCTTCAGCAGGATCTCCTGTCCCTAGCCCGGCATCATTATATGGGCGCCCTGCCTGGGATCGGGAGGTGAATCAGAGCAGCATCTTTCCGGCCCCCACCTCTCCACCCGGCACCCCTCTCTCTCCCTTTACTAGAATCCTCAGCACCCCGCGCTCAGTGTGGGCGCAGCAGGTAGAACTATTGGCAGAATGGTATTACCCAGGCCAGGCAGCAAAGAAGCCGGAGCGGAGCAGAGCATGCGGGGGAGGAGGGAGGGGGGATACCGCAGATACCGTCCTGGCAGAGTTGAGGTCGGTTAACCGACGCCAGGGACGGTATCGGTATTTTTACGGTATACCGCCCAGCCCTAATATATATATATATATATATATATATATATATACACAGTATTTTCCTGCGTATAAGACTACTTTTTAACCCAGGAAAATCCCCTCAAAAGTCCGGGGTCGTCTTATTGACCAGGTGCTGAATCTGTGGTCGCATATGGTGGAGCTAAAACACAGCAGCATCCCCAATGTATGCGGTGTATGAATGGCAGCACAAGCTGGAGGTATGGTAAAAAAAGAGATCCGGTAGAGTGGCGCTGTCACACCTCTGTCACCCGTCTGGCCCGCCCTACCACTATTCCTTCTCTGCCTCTCATCTCACTGCTGTCTGATCATTATTTTCTTTTGGTGTGCATTGGAGTAGGGGTAGTCTTATAAGTATATCCCAAACTCAATATTTTAACTGGAAAAGTTGGGTGTCGTCTTATACGCCAGAAAATACGGTATATGTGTGTGTGTGTGTGTGTGTGTATATATATATATATATATATATAACACACATTTTGTAGCAGCAACAGGTTGTAGATACAGGATGGAGCTGCAGATCCCCATAATGCAGGAGCGTAGTACAACAGGCTAGAATAGAGAAGCAGGGCTGCTGTCAGAGGTCTGTGTGGTCACATGACAGCAATGGGGAGGGGGGTGTTCAGCATGGACCAATCAGGAAGTGAGAATCACAGAGCTGTGCAGGAGGACAGAGACAGAAGCTAATCTATACAGCAGTGTGAATGGCTGAGTGAGTGCAGGCACATTATAGCAGTGTATATAGCAGAGTGTGAGTGCAGGCACATTATAGCAGCAGTGTGTATAGCTGAGTGTGAGTGCAGGCACATTATAGCAGCAGTGTGTATAGCAGAGTGTAAGTGCAGGCACATTATAGCGGCAGTGTGTATAGCTGAGTGTAAGTGCAGGCACATTATAGCAGCAGTGTGTATAGCTGAGTGTAAGTGCAGGCACATTATAGCAGCAGTGTGTATAGCTGAGTGTGAGTGCAGGCACATTATAGCAGCAGTGTGTATAGCTGAGTGTGAGTGCAGGCACATTATAGCAGCAGTGTGTATAGCTGAGTGTGAGTGCAGGCACAATAGAGCAGCAGTGTGTATAGCTGAGTGTGAGTGCAGACACATTATAGCAGCAGTGTGTATAGCTGAGTGTGAGTGCAGGCACATTATAGCAGCAGTGTGTATAGCTGAGTGTGAGTGCAGGCACATTATAGCAGCAGTGTGTATAGCTGAGTGTGAGTGCAGGCACATTATAGCAGGAATGGAGGGTATGGGAAACACAAGGACTGACAGAGACTGCTAGAAGGAATGAGCAGGACAGATGTGGGCACAGTATAGCAGCACTATCTGTCCGGGGAGAGAGGGGTTACAGCTATGGAGAGATTACCTCCACAGTCCTGTCCCCTGATGTAAGCCCCAGCCTGAAGTGGATCTGCTATGGTTTGGAAGGTGAGGGAGACTTCCTGGGTCAGAGTACAGGCTGTAGACCCCGCTATGCAGACCATGCCCCTCCCCCACTCCCCTTCCCACCCAGTACAGGGAGCTCTTACACCAAAGCAATGCTCTTACACCAAGTTACTATTTTGAAAAACCGTGAGCTCTTGCGAAACGCTCTTAAACCAAGTTACCGCTGTACGTGTGTGTATACAAACACACACACACACACACACACACACACACATATATATATATTACAAACACACCTATTTATTATAATTACACACACATATATATATATATATCATGAGCTGTGACACCAGAGATGGGTGTGGGGGGGTCTCTCTGCTCTGAAATCGCCTTTTCCTTTTCAGCCGGAGAAGCTCGGAGACATCTGCATTTCTCTACGATACGTTCCGACTGCTGGAAAACTAACAGTCTGCATTCTGGAAGCCAAAAACCTGAAGAAGATGGATGTGGGGGGTCTGTCAGGTGAGGTGTACCCCCTGCTTACAGATGGATGTGGGGGGGGGGGTCTGTCAGGTGAGGTGTACCCCCTGCTTACAGATGGATGTGGGGGGTCTGTCAGGTGAGGTGTACCCCCTGCTTACAGATGGATGTGGGGGGTCTGTCAGGTGAGGTGTACCCCCTGCTTACAGATGGATGTGGGGGGGGGGGGTCTGTCAGGTGAGGTGTACCCCCTGCTTACAGATGGATGTGGGGGGGGGTCTGTCAGGTGAGGTGTACCCCCTGCTTACAGATGTGGGGGGGGGGGGTCTGTCAGGTGAGGTGTACCCCCTGCGTACAGATGGATGTGGGGGGTCTGTCAGGTGAGGTGTACCCCCTGCTTACAGATGTGGGGGGGGTCTGTCAGGTGAGGTGTACCCCCTGCTTACAGATGTGGGGGGTCTGTCAGGTGAGGTGTACCCCCTGCTTACAGATGGATGTGGGGGGGGGGGGGGTCTGTCAGGTGAGGTGTACCCCCTGCTTACAGATGGATGTGGGGGGTCTGTCAGGTGAGGTGTACCCCCTGCTTACAGATGGATGTGGGGGGTCTGTCAGGTGAGGTGTACCCCCTGCTTACAGATGGATGTGGGGGGGGGGGGTCTGTCAGGTGAGGTGTACCCCCTGCTTACAGATGGATGTGGGGGGGGGGGGGGTCTGTCAGGTGAGGTGTACCCCCTGCTTACAGATGGATGTGGGGGGGGGGTCTGTCAGGTGAGGTGTACCCCCTGCTTACAGATGGATGTGGGGGGGTCTGTCAGGTGAAATGTACCCCCTGCTTACAGATGGATGTGGGGGGACTGTCAGGTGAGGTGTACCCCCTGCTTACAGATGGTTGTGGGGGGTCTGTCAGGTGAGGTGTACCCCCTGCTTACAGATGGATGTGGGGGGGGGGGGTCTGTCAGGTGAGGTGTACCCCCTGCTTACAGATGGATGTGGGAGGGGGGTCTGTCAGGTGAGGTGTACCCCCTGCTTACAGATGGATGTGGGGGGTCTGTCAGGTGAGGTGTACCCCCTGCTTACAGATGGATGTGGGGGGGGGGGGTCTGTCAGGTGAGGTGTACCCCTGCTTACAGATGGATGTGGGGGGGTCTGTCAGGTGAGGTGTACCCCCTGCTTACAGATGGATGTGAGGGGGGGGGGGTCTGTCAGGTGAGGTGTACCCCCTGCTTACAGATGGATGTGGGGGGGGGGGTCTGTCAGGTGAGGTGTACCCCCTGCTTACAGATGGATGTGGGGGGTCTGTCAGGTGAGGTGTACCCCCTGCTTACAGATGGATGTGGGGGGGTCTGTCAGGTGAAATGTACCCCCTGCTTACAGATGGATGTGGGGGGTCTGTCAGGTGAGGTGTACCCCCTGCTTACAGATGGATGTGGGGGGGGGGGTCTGTCAGGTGAGGTGTACCCCCTGCTTACAGATGGATGTGGGGGGGGGGGGGGGGGGGGGGGGGGGGGTCTGTCAGGTGAGGTGTACCCCCTGCTTACAGATGGATGTGGGGGGGGGGGGTCTGTCAGGTGAGGTGTACCCCCTGCTTACAGATGGATGTGGGGGGGTCTGTCAGGTGAAATGTACCCCCTGCTTACAGAGGGATGTGGGGGGGCTGTCAGGTGAGGTGTACCCCCTGCTTACAGATGGAGGTGGGGGGTCTGTCAGGTGAGGTGTACCCCCTGCTTACAGATGGATGTGGGGGGGGGGGGTCTGTCAGGTGAGGTGTACCCCCTGCTTACAGATGGATGTGGGAGGGGGGTCTGTCAGGTGAGGTGTACCCCCTGCTTACAGATGGATGTGGGGGGTCTGTCAGGTGAGGTGTACCCCCTGCTTACAGATGGATGTGGGGGGGGGGTCTGTCAGGTGAGGTGTACCCCCCTGCTTACAGATGGATGTGGGGGGTCTGTCAGGTGAGATGTACCCCCTGCTTACAGATGGATGTGGGGGGTCTGTCAGGTGAGGTGTACCCCCTGCTTACAGATGGATGTGGGGGGGGGGGTCTGTCAGGTGAGGTGTACCCCCTGCTTACAGATGGATGTGGGGGGTCTGTCAGGTGAGGTGTACCCCCTGCTTACAGATGGAGGTGGGGGGGGGGGGTCTGTCAGGTGAGGTGTACTCCCTGCTTACAGATGGATGTGGGGGGGTCTGTAAGGTGAAATGTACCCCCTGCTTACAGATGGATGTGGGGGGTCTGTCAGGTGAGGTGTACCCCCTGCTTACAGATGGATGTGGGGGGTCTGTCAGGTGAGGTGTACCCCCTGCTTACAGATGGATGTGGGGGGGGGGGTCTGTCAGGTGAGGTGTACCCCCTGCTTACAGATGGATGTGGGAGGGGGGTCTGTCAGGTGAGGTGTACCCCCTGCTTACAGATGGATGTGGGGGGGGGTCTGTCAGGTGAGGTGTACCCCCTGCTTACAGATGGATGTGGGGGGTCTGTCAGGTGAGGTGTACCCCCTGCTTACAGATGGATGTGGGGGGGTCTGTCAGGTGAGGTGTACCCCCTGCTTACAGATGGATGTGGGGGGGGGTCTGTCAGGTGAGGTGTACCCCTGCTTACAGATGGATGTGGGGGGGGGGGGTCTGTCAGGTGAGGTGTACCCCCTGCTTACAGATGGATGTGGGGGGTCTGTCAGGTGAGGTGTACCCCCTGCTTACAGATGGATGTGTGTGGGGGGGTCTGTCATGTGAGGTGTACCCCCTGCTTACAGATGGATGTGGGGGGGGGGGTCTGTCAGGTGAGGTGTACCCCCTGCTTACAGATGGATGTGGGGGGGTCTGTCAGGTGAGGTGTACCCCCTGCTTACAGATGGATGTGGGGGGGGGGTCTGTCAGGTGAGGTGTACCCCCTGCTTACAGATGGATGTGGGGGAGGGGGGTCTGTCAGGTGAGGTGTACCCCCTGCTTACAGATGTGTGGGGGGGTGTCTGTCAGGTGAGGTGTACCCCCTGCTTACAGATGGATGTGGGGGGGTGGGGGGGTCTGTCAGGTGAGGTGTACCCCCCTGCTTACAGATGGATGTGGGGGTCTGTCAGGTGAGGTGTACCCCCTGCTTACAGATGGATGTGGGGGGTCTGTCAGGTGAGGTGTACCCCCTGCTTACAGATGGATGTGGGGGGGGTCTGTCAGGTGAGGTGTACCCCCTGCTTACAGATGGATGTGGGGGGGGGGGTCTGTCAGGTGAGGTGTACCCCCTGCTTACAGATGGATGTGGGGGGTCTGTCAGGTGAGGTGTACCCCCTGCTTACAGATGGATGTGGGGGGGGGGGTCTGTCAGGTGAGGTGTACCCCCTGCTTACAGATGGATGTGGGGGGGGGGGTCTGTCAGGTGAGGTGTACCCCCTGCTTACAGATGGATGTGGGGGGGGTCTGTCAGGTGAGGTGTACCCCCTGCTTACAGATGGATGTGGGGGGTCTGTCAGGTGAGGTGTACCCCCAGCTTACAGATGGATGTGGGGGGGGGGTCTGTCAGGTGAGGTGTACCCCCTGCTTACAGATGGATGTGGGGGAGGGGGGTCTGTCAGGTGAGGTGTACCCCCTGCTTACAGATGGATGTGGGGGGTCTGTCAGGTGAGGTGTACCCCCCTGCTTACAGATGGATGTGGGGGGGGTCTGTCAGGTGAGGTGTACCCCCTGCTTACAGATGGATGTGGGGGGGGGTCTGTCAGGTGAGGTGTACCCCCTGCTTACAGATGGATGTGGGAGGGGGGTCTGTCAGGTGAGGTGTACCCCCCTGCTTACAGATGGATGTGGGGGGTCTGTCAGGTGAGGTGTACCCCCTGCTTACAGATGGATGTGGGGGTGTCTGTCAGGTGAGGTGTACCCCCTGCTTACAGATGTGGGGGGGGGGTCTGTCAGGTGTGGTGTACCCCCTGCTTACAGATGGATGTGGGGGGGGTCTGTCAGGTGAGGTGTACCCCTGCTTACAGATGGATGTGTGGGGGGGGGGTCTGTCAGGGGAGGTGTACCCCCTGCTTACAGATGGATGTGGGGGGGGGTCTGTCAGGTGAGGTGTACCCCCTGCTTACAGATGGATGTGGGGGAGGGGGGTCTGTCAGGTGAGGTGTACCCCCTGCTTACAGATGGATGTGGGGGGTCTGTCAGGTGAGGTGTACCCCCTGCTTACAGATGGATGTGGGGGGGGGTCTGTCAGGTGAGGTGTACCCCCTGCTTACAGATGTGGGGGGGGGTGTCTGTCAGGTGAGGTGTACCCCCTGCTTACAGATGGATGTGGGGGGGGTCTGTCAGGTGAGGTGTACCCCTGCTTACAGATGGATGTGGGGGGTCTGTCAGGTGAGGTGTACCCCCTGCTTACAGATGGATGTGGGGGGGGGGGGGGTCTGTCAGGTGAGGTGTACCCCCTGCTTACAGATGGATGTGGGGGGTCTGTCAGGTGAGGTGTACCCCCTGCTTACAGATGGATGTGAGGGGTCTGTCAGGTGAGGTGTACCCCCTGCTTACAGATGGATGTGGGGGGGGGGGGTCTGTCAGGTGAGGTGTACCCCCTGCTTACAGATGGATGTGGGGGGTCTGTCAGGTGAGGTGTACCCCCTGCTTACAGATGGATGTGGGGGGGGGGTCTGTCAGGTGAGGTGTACCCCCTGCTTACAGATGGATGTGGGGGGGGGGGGGTCTGTCAGGTGAGGTGTACCCCCTGCTTACAGATGGATGTGGGGGTCTGTCAGGTGAGGTGTACCCCCTGCTTACAGATGGATGTGGGGGGGGGGTCTGTCAGGTGAGGTGTACCCCCTGCTTACAGATGGATGTGGGGGGGTCTGTCAGGTGAGGTGTACCCCCTGCTTACAGATGGATGTGGGGGGTCTGTCAGGTGAGGTGTACCCCCTGCTTACAGATGGATGTGGGGGGGGGGGTCTGTCAGGTGAGGTGTACCCCCTGCTTACAGATGGATGTGGGGGGGGGGTCTGTCAGGTGAGGTGTACCCCCTGCTTACAGATGGATGTGGGGGGGGGGGGTCTGTCAGGTGAGGTGTACCCCCTGCTTACAGATGGATGTGGGGGGGGGGTCTGTCAGGTGAGGTGTACCCCCTGCTTACAGATGGATGTGGGGGGGGGGGTCTGTCAGGTGAGGTGTACCCCCTGCTTACAGATGGATGTGGGGGGGGGGGGTCTGTCAGGTGAGGTGTACCCCCTGCTTACAGATGGATGTGGGGGGGGGGTGTCTGTCAGGTGAGGTGTACCCCCTGCTTACAGATGGATGTGGGGGGGTTTGATTCCTGCTACAGAATGGATTGGGTCTGTCAGGTGAGGTGTACCCCCTGCTTACAGATGGATGTGGGGCGTCTGTCAGGTGAGGTGTACCCCCTGCTTACAGATGGATGTGGGGGAGGGGGGTCTGTCAGGTGAGGTGTACCCCTGCTTACAGATGGATGTGGGGGGGGTCTGTCAGGTGAGGTGTACCCCCTGCTTACAGATGGATGTGGGGGGGTCTGTCAGGTGAGGTGTACCCCCTGCTTACAGATGGATGTGGGGGGGGGTCTGTCAGGTGAGGTGTACCCCCTGCTTACAGATGGATGTGGGGGGTCTGTCAGGTGAGGTGTACCCCCTGCTTACAGATGGATGTGGGGGGGGTCTGTCAGGTGAGGTGTACCCCTGCTACAGATGGATGTTGGGGGGGTCTGTCAGGTGAGGTGTACCCCCTGCTTACAGATGGATGTGGGGGGGGGGGTCCTGTCAGGTGAGGTGTACCCCCTGCTTACAGATGGATGTGTGGGGGGGGGGGTCTGTCAGGTGAGGTGTACCCCCTGCTTACAGATGGATGTGGGGGGTCTGTCAGGTGAGGTGTTACCCCCTGCTTACAGATGGATGTGGGGGGGAGGGGGGGTCTGTCAGTGAGTGAGGTACCCCCTGCTTACAGATGGATGTGGGGGGTCTGTCAGGTGAGGTGTACCCCTGCTTACAGATGGATGTGGGGGGGTCTGTCAGGTGAGGTGTACCCCCCTGCTTACAGATGGAGGTGGGGGGGGGGGTGTCGCTGTCAGGGTGAGGTGTACCCCCTGCTTACAGATGGATGTGGGGGGGGGGGTCTGTCAGGTGAGTGTACCCCATGCTTACAGATGGATGTGGGGGGGGTCTGTCAGGTGAGGTGTACCCCCTGCTTACAGATGGATGTGGGGGGTCGTCAAGTGGGGTGTACCCCCTGCTTACAGATGGATGTGGGGGGGGGGTGTCTGTCAGGTGAGGGTACCCCCTGCTTACAGATGGATGTGGGGGGGGGTCTGTCAGGTGAGGTGTTACCCCCTGCTTACAGATGGATGTGGGGGGGGGGGTCCTGTCAGGTGAGGTGTACCCCCTGCTTACAGATGGATGTGGGGGGGGGTCTGTCAGGTGAGGATGTACCCCCTGCTTACAGATGGATGTGGGGGGGGGGTTCTGTCAGGTGAGGTGTACCCCCTGCTTACAGATGGATGTGGGGGGGGGGTCTGTCAGGTGAGGTGTACCCCCTGCTTACAGATGAGACTGTGGGGGGGGGGTCTGTCAGGTGAGGTGTACCCCCTGCTTACAGATGGATGTGTGGGGGGGGGTCTGTCAGGTGAGGTGTACCCCTGCTACAGATGGATGTGGGGGGTCTGTCAGGTGAGGTGTACCCCCTGCTTACAGATGGATGTGGGGGGTCTGTCAGGTGGGGTGTACCCCCTGCTTACAGATGGATGTGGGGGGGGGGTGTCTGTCAGGTGAGGTGTACCCCCTGCTTACAGATGGATGTGGGGGGGGGGTCTGTCAGGTGAGGTGTACCCCCTGCTTACAGATGGATGTGGGGGGGGGGGGGTCTGTCAGGTGAGGTGTACCCCCTGCTTACAGATGGATGTGGGGGGTCTGTCAGGTGAGGTGTACCCCCTGCTTACAGATGGATGTGGGGGAGGGGGGTCTGTCAGGTGAGGTGTACCCCCTGCTTACAGATGGATGTGGGGGGTCTGTCAGGTGAGGTGTACCCCCTGCTTACAGATGGATGTGGGGGGGGGGTCTGTCAGGTGAGGTGTACCCCCTGCTTACAGATGGATGTGGGGGGGGGGGTCTGTCAGGTGAAATGTACCCCCTGCTTACAGATGGATGTGGGGGGTCTGTCAGGTGAGGTGTACCCCCCTGCTTACAGATGGATGTGTGGGGGGGTCTTCTGTCAGGTGAGGTGTACCCACCCTGCTACAGATGGATGTGGGGGGGTCTGTCAGGTGAAATGTACCCCCTGCTTACAGATGGATGTGGGGGGTCTGTCAGGTGAGGTGGTACCCCCTGCTTACAGATGGATGTGCGGGGGGGGGGTCTGTGCCAGGTGAGGTGTACCCCCTGCTTACAGATGGGATGTGGGGGGGGGGGTCTGTCAGGTTGTAGTGAGGTGTACCCCTGCTTACAGAATGGATGTGGGGGGGGGGGTCTGTCAGGTGAGGTGTACCCCCTAGCTTTTACAGATGGATGTGGGGGAGGTTTCTGTCAGGTGAAATGTACCCCCTGCTTACAGTATGGATGTGGGAGGGCGGTCTGTCAGGTGAGGGTGTACCCATGCTTCACAGATGGATGTTGGTAGGGGGTCTGTCAGGTGAGGTGTACCCCCTGGCTTACAGATGTGGATGTGGGGGGGGGTCTGGTGTCAGGTGATGTGTACCCCCTGCCTTACAGATGGATGTGGGCGGGGGGGGTCTGTCAGGTGAGGTGTACCCCCTGCTTACAGATGGATGTGGGAGGGGGGTCTGTCAGGTGAGGTGTACCCCCTGCTTACAGATGGATGTGGGGGATCTGTCAGGTGAGGTGTACCCCCTGCTTACAGATGGATGTGGGGGGGGGGGTCTGTCAGGTGAGGTGTACCCCTGCTTACAGATGGATGTGGGGGGGTCTGTCAGGTGAGGTGTACCCCCTGCTTACAGATGGATGTGAGGGGTCTGTCAGGTGAGGTGTACCCCCTGCTTACAGATGGATGTGGGGGGGGGGGGGTCTGTCAGGTGAGGTGTACCCCCTGCTTACAGATGGATGTGGGGGGTCTGTCAGGTGAGGTGTACCCCCTGCTTACAGATGGATGTGGGGGGGGGGGTCTGTCAGGTGAGGTGTACTCCCTGCTTACAGATGGATGTGGGGGGGTCTGTCAGGTGAAATGTACCCCCTGCTTACAGATGGATGTGGGGGGTCTGTCAGGTGAGGTGTACCCCCTGCTTACAGATGGATGTGGGGGGGGGGGTCTGTCAGGTGAGGTGTACCCCCTGCTTACAGATGGATGTGGGGGGGGGGGGTCTGTCAGGTGAGGTGTACCCCCTGCTTACAGATGGATGTGGGGGGGGGGTCTGTCAGGTGAGGTGTACCCCCTGCTTACAGATGGATGTGGGGGGGTCTGTCAGGTGAAATGTACCCCCTGCTTACAGATGGATGTGGGGGGTCTGTCAGGTGAGGTGTACCCCCTGCTTACAGATGGATGTGGGGGGTCTGTCAGGTGAGGTGTACCCCCTGCTTACAGATGGATGTGGGGGGGGGGGTCTGTCAGGTGAGGTGTACCCCCTGCTTACAGATGGATGTGGGAGGGGGGTCTGTCAGGTGAGGTGTACCCCCTGCTTACAGATGGATGTGGGGGGTCTGTCAGGTGAGGTGTACCCCCTGCTTACAGATGGATGTGGGGGGGGGGGTCTGTCAGGTGAGGTGTACCCCCCTGCTTACAGATGGATGTGGGGGGTCTGTCAGGTGAGGTGTACCCCCTGCTTACAGATGGATGTGGGGGTCTGTCAGGTGAGGTGTACCCCTGCTTACAGATGGATGTTGGGGGGTCTGTCAGGTGAGCGTGTACCCCCTGCTTACAGATGGATTGTGGGGGGGGGGGTCTGTCAGGTGAGGTGTACCCCCTGCTTACAGATGGATGTGGGAGGGGGGTCTGTCAGGTGAGGTGTACCCCCTGCTTACAGATGGATGTGGGGGGTCTGTCAGGTGAGGTGTACCCCCTGCTACAGATGGATGTGGGGGGGGGGGGGTCTGTCAGGTGAGGTGTACCCCCCTGCTTACAGATGGAATGTGGGGGGTCTGTCAGGTGAGGTGTACCCCTGCTTACAGATGGATTGTGGGGGTTCTGTCAGGTGAGGTGTTACCCCCTGCTTACAGATGGATGTGGGGGGGGGGGTCTGTCAGGTGAGGTGTACCCCCTGCTACAGATGGATGTGGGGGGTCTGTCAGGTGAAATGTACCCCCTGCTTACAGATGGATGTGGGGGGGTCTGTCAGGTGAGGTGTACCCCCTGCTTACAGATGGATGTGGGGGGTCTGTCAGGTGAGGTGTACCCCCTGCTTACAGATGGATGTGGGGGGGGGGGTCTGTCAGGTGAGGTGTACCCCCTGCTTACAGATGGATGTGGGAGGGGGGTCTGTCAGGTGAGGTGTACCCCCTGCTTACAGATGGATGTGGGGGGGGTCTGTCAGGTGAGGTGTACCCCCTGCTTACAGATGGATGTGGGGGGGGTCTGTCAGGTGAGGTGTACCCCCTGCTTACAGATGGATGTGGGGGGGGGGGTCTGTCAGGTGAGGTTACCCCCTGCTTACAGATGTGGGGGGGGGGGTCTGTCAGGTGAGGTGTACCCACTGCTTACAGATGGATGGGGGGGGTCTGTCAGGTGAGGTGTACCCCCTGCTTACAGATGGATGTGTGGGGGAGGGGGGTCTGTCAGGTGAGGTGTACCCCCTGCTTACAGATGGATGTGGGTGGGGGGTCTGTCAGGTGAGGTGTACCCCCTGCTTACAGATGGATGTGGGGGGTCTGTCAGGTGAGGTGTACCCCCTGCTTACATATGGATGTGGGGGGGTCTGTCAGGTGAGGTGTACCCCCTGCTTACAGATGGATGTGGGGGGGGGTCTGTCAGGTGAGGTGTACCCCCTGCTTAACAGATGGATGTGGGGGGGTCTGTCAGGTGAGGTGTAACCCCTGCTTACAGATGGATGTGTGTGGGGGGGTCTGGTCATGTGAGGTGTACCCCCTGCTTACAGATGGATGTGGGGGGGGGGGGGTCTGTCAGGTGAGGTGTACCCCCCCCTGCTTACAGATGGATGTGGGGGGTCTGTCAGGTGAGGTGTACCCCTGCTTACAGATGGATGTGGGGGGGGGTCTGTCAGGTGAGGTGTACCCCCTGCTTACAGATGGAATGTGGGAGGGGGTCTGTCAGGTGAGGTGGTACCCCCCTGCTTACAGATGTGTGGGGGGGGTGTCTGTCAGGTGAGGTGTACCCCCTGCTTACAGATGGATGTGGGGGGGTGGGTGGGGGTCTGTCAGGTGAGGTGTACCCCCCTGCTTACAGATGGATGTGGGGGTCTGTCAGGTGAGGGTATGTACCCCCTGCTTACAGATGGATGTGGGGGGTCTGTTCAGGTGAGGTGTACCCCCTGCTTACAGATGGATGTGGGGGGGGGTCTGTCAGGTGAGGTGTACCCCCTGCTTTACAGATGGATGTGGGGGGGGTCTGTCAGGTGTAGGTGTACCACCTGCTTACAGATGGATGTGGGGGGTCTGTCAGGTGAGGTGTACCCCCCTGCTTACAGATGGATGTGGGGGGGGGGTCTGTCAGGTGAGGTGTACCCCCTGCTTACAGATGGATGTGGGGGGGGGGGGTTCCGGTCAGGTGAGGTGTACCCCCTGCTTACAGATGGATGTGGGGGGGGTCTGTCAGGTGAGGTGTAACCCCCTGCTTACAGATGGATGTGGGGGGGTCTGTCAGGTGAGGTGTACCCCCTGCTTACAGATGGATGTGGGGGGGGGTCTGTCAGGTGAGGTGTACCCCCTGCTTACAGATGGATGTGGGGGAGGGGGGTCTGTCAGGTGAGGTGTACCCCCTGCTTACAGATGGATGTGGGGGGTCTGTCAGGTGAGGTGTACCCCCTGCTTACAGATGGATGTGGGGGGGGTCTGTCAGGTGAGGTGTACCCCCTGCTTACAGATGGATGTGGGGGGGGTCTGTCAGGTGAGGTGTACCCCCTGCTTACAGATGGATGTGGGGGGTCTGTCAGGTGAGGTGTACCCCCTGCTTACAGATGGATGTGGGGGGTCTGTCAGGTGAGGTGTACCCCCTGCTTACAGATGGATGTGGGGGGTCTGTCAGGTGAGGTGTACCCCCTGCTTACAGATGTGGGGGGGGGGTCTGTCAGGTGAGGTGTACCCCCTGCTTACAGATGGATGTGGGGGGGGGTCTGTCAGGTGAGGTGTACCCCCTGCTTACAGATGGATGTGGGGGGGGGGGGTCTGTCAGGTGAGGTGTACCCCCTGCTTACAGATGGATGTGGGGGGGGTCTGTCAGGTGAGGTGTACCCCCTGCTTACAGATGGATGTGGGGGGGGGTCTGTCAGGTGAGGTGTACCCCTGCTTACAGATGGATGTGGGGGGGGGTCTGTCAGGTGAGGTGTATCCCCCTGCTTACAGATGGATGTGGGGGGGGGTCTGTCAGGTGAGGTGTACCCCCTGCTTACAGATGGATGTGGGGGGGGGTGTCTGTCAGGTGAGGTGTACCCCCTGCTTACAGATGGATGTGGGGGGGGTCTGTCAGGTGAGGTGTACCCCCTGCTTACAGATGGATGTGGGGGTCTGTCAGGTGAGGTGTACCCCCTGCTTACAGATGGATGTGGGGGGGGGGGGTCTGTCAGGTGAGGTGTACCCCCTGCTTACAGATGGATGTGGGGGGTCTGTCAGGTGAGGTGTACCCCCTGCTTACAGATGGATGTGAGGGGTCTGTCAGGTGAGGTGTACCCCCTGCTTACAGATGGATGTGGGGGGGGGGGGTCTGTCAGGTGAGGTGTACCCCCTGCTTACAGATGGATGTGGGGGGGTCTGTCAGGTGAGGTGTACCCCCTGCTTACAGATGGATGTGGGGGGGGGGTCTGTCAGGTGAGGTGTACCCCCTGCTTACAGATGGATGTGGGGGGGGGGTCTGTCAGGTGAGGTGTACCCCCTGCTTACAGATGGATGTGGGGGGTCTGTCAGGTGAGGTGTACCCCCTGCTTACAGATGGATGTGGGGGGGGGGTCTGTCAGGTGAGGTGTACCCCCTGCTTACAGATGGATGTGGGGGGTCTGTCAGGTGAGGTGTACCCCCTGCTTACAGATGGATGTGGGGGGGTCTTTCAGGTGAGGTGTACCCCCCTGCTTACATATGGATGTGGGGGGGGGGTCTGTCAGGTGAGGTGTACCCCCTGCTTACAGATGGATGTGGGGGGGGGGTCTGTCAGGTGAGGTGTACCCCCTGCTTACAGATGGATGTGGGGGGGGGGTCTGTCAGGTGAGGTGTACCCCCTGCTTACAGATGGATGTGGGGGGGGGTCTGTCAGGTGAGGTGTACCCCCTGCTTACAGATGGATGTGGGGGGGGGGTCTGTCAGGTGAGGTGTACCCCCTGCTTACAGATGGATGTGGGGGGGGGGTGTCTGTCAGGTGAGGTGTACCCCCTGCTTACAGATGGATGTGGGGGAGGGGGGTCTGTCAGGTGAGGTGTACCCCCTGCTTACAGATGGATGTGGGCGTCTGTCAGGTGAGGTGTACCCCCTGCTTACAGATGGATGTGGGGGAGGGGGGTCTGTCAGGTGAGGTGTACCCCCTGCTTACAGATGGATGTGGGGGGTCTGTCAGGTGAGGTGTACCCCCTGCTTACAGATGGATGTGGGGGGTCTGTCAGGTGAGGTGTACCCCCTGCTTACAGATGGATGTGGGGGGGGTCTGTCAGGTGAGGTGTACCCCCTGCTTACAGATGGATGTGGGGGGTCTGTCAGGTGAGGTGTACCCCCTGCTTACAGATGGATGTGGGGGGGGGTCTGTCAGGTGAGGTGTACCCCCTGCTTACAGATGGATGTGGGGGGGGGGTCTGTCAGGTGAGGTGTACCCCCTGCTTACAGATGGATGTGGGGGGTCTGTCAGGTGAGGTGTACCCCCTGCTTACAGATGGATGTGGGGGGGGTCTGTCAGGTGAGGTGTACCCCCTGCTTACAGATGGATGTGGGGGGGAGTCTGTCAGGTGAGGTGTACCCCCTGCTTACAGATGTGGGGGGGGGTCTGTCAGGTGAGGTGTACCCCCTGCTTACAGATGGATGTGGGGGTCTGTCAGGTGAGGTGTACCCCCTGCTTACAGATGGATGTGGGGGGTCTGTCAGGTGAGGTGTACCCCCTGCTTACAGATGGATGTGGGGGGTCTGTCAGGTGAGGTGTACCCCCTGATTACAGATGGATGTGGGGGGTCTGTCAGGTGAGGTGTACCCCCTGCTTACAGATGGATGTGGGGGGGGGTCTGTCAGGTGAGGTGTACCCCCTGCTTACAGATGGATGTGGGGGGTCTGTCAGGTGAGGTGTACCCCCTGCTTACAGATGGATGTGGGGGGTCTGTCAGGTGAGGTGTACCCCCTGCTTACAGATGGATGTGGGGGGGGGGGTCTGTCAGGTGAGGTGTACCCCCTGCTTACAGATGGATGTGGGGGGGGGGGGTCTGTCAGGTGAGGTGTACCCCCTGCTTACAGATGGATGTGGGGGGTCTGTCAGGTGGGGTGGACCCCCTGCTTACAGATGGATATGGGGGGGTCTGTCAGGTGGGGTGTACCCCCTGCTTACAGATGGATGTGGGGGGGGGGTGTCTGTCAGGTGAGGTGTACCCCCTGCTTACAGATGGATGTGGGGGGGGGGTCTGTCAGGTGAGGTGTACCCCCTGCTTACAGATGGATGTGGGGGGGGGGTCTGTCAGGTGAGGTGTACCCCCTGCTTACAGATGGATGTGGGGGGGGGGTCTGTCAGGTGAGGTGTACCCCCTGCTTACAGATGGATGTGGGGGGGGGGGTCTGTCAGGTGAGGTGTACCCCCTGCTTACAGATGGATGTGGGGGGGGGGGTCTGTCAGGTGAGGTGTACCCCCGGCTTACAGATGGATGTGGGGGGTCTGTCAGGTGAGGTGTACCCCCTGCTTACAGATGGATGTGGGGGGTCTGTCAGGTGGGGTGTACCCCCTGCTTACAGATGGATGTGGGGGGGTGGGGGGGTCTGTCAGGTGAGGTGTACCCCCTGCTTACAGATGGATGTGGGGGGGGGGGGCTGTCAGGTGAGGTGTACCCCCTGCTTACAGATGGATGTGGGGGGGGGGGGGTGTCTGTCAGGTGAGGTGTACCCCCTGCTTACAGATGGATGTGGGGGGGGGGGTCTGTCAGGTGAGGTGTACCCCCTGCTTACAGATGGATGTGGGGGGGGGGTCTGTCAGGTGAGGTGTACCCCTGCTTACAGATGGATGTGGGGGGGGGGGGGTCTGTCAGGTGAGGTGTACCCCCTGCTTACAGATGGATGTGGGGGGGGGTCTGTCAGGTGAGGTGTACCCCCTGCTTACAGATGGATGTGGGGGGGGGTCTGTCAGGTGAGGTGTACCCCCTGCTTACAGATGGATGTGGGGGGGGGGGGTCTGTCAGGTGAGGTGTACCCCCTGCTTACAGATGGATGTGGGGGGTCTGTCAGGTGAGGTGTACCCCCTGCTTACAGATGGATGTGGGGGAGGGGGGTCTGTCAGGTGAGGTGTACCCCCTGCTTACAGATGGATGTGGGGGGTCTGTCAGGTGAGGTGTACCCCCTGCTTACAGATGGATGTGGGGGTCAGGTGAGGTGTACCCCCTGCTTACAGATGGATGGGGGGGGGGGGGTCTGTCAAGTGAGGTGTACCCCCTGCTTACAGATGGATGTGGGGGTCAGGTGAGGTGTACCCCCTTCTTACAAATGGATGTGGGGGGGGGGGTCTGTCAGGTGAGGTGTACCCCCTGCTTACAGATGGATGTGGGGGGTCTGTCAGGTGAGGTGTACCCCCTGCTTACAGATGGATGTGGGGGGTCTGTCAGGTGAGGTGTACCCCCTGCTTACAGATGGATGTGGGGGAGGGGGGTCTGTCAGGTGAGGTGTACCCCCTGCTTACAGATGGATGTGGGGGGTCTGTCAGGTGAGGTGTACCCCCTGCTTACAGATGGATGTGGGGGTCAGGTGAGGTGTACCCCCTGCTTACAGATGGATGGGGGGGGGGGGGGTCTGTCAAGTGAGGTGTACCCCCTGCTTACAGATGGATGTGGGGGTCAGGTGAGGTGTACCCCCTTCTTACAAATGGATGTGGGGGGGGGGTCTGTCAGGTGAGGTGTACCCCCTGCTTACAGATGGATGTGGGGGGTCTGTCAGGTGAGGTGTACCCCCTGCTTACAGATGGATGTGGGGGGCCCTGTCAGGTGAGGTGTACCCCCTGCTTACAGATGGATGTGGGGGGTCTGTCAGGTGAGGTGTACCCCCTGCTTACAGATGGATGTGGGGGTTCAGGTGAGGTGTACCCCCTGCTTACAGATGGATGTGGGGGGGGGGGGTCTGTCAGGTGAGGTGTACCCCCTGCTTACAGATGGATGTGGGGGGGGGGGGGGGGTCTGTCAGGTGAGGTGTACCCCCTGCTTACAGATGGATGTGGGGGGGGGGGGTCTGTCAGGTGAGGTGTACCCCCTGCTTACAGATGGATGTGGGGGGTCTGTCAGGTGAGGTGTACCCCCTGCTTACAGATGGATGTGGGGGGTCTGTCAGGTGAGGTGTACCCCCTGCTTACAGATGGATGTGGGGGGTCTGTCAGGTGAGGTGTACCCCCTGCTTACAGATGGATGTGGGGGGGGGTCTGTCAGGTGAGGTGTACCCCTGCTTACAGATGGATGTGGGGGGGTCTGTCAGGTGAGGTGTACCCCCTGCTTACAGATGGATGTGGGGGGGGGGGTCTGTCAGGTGAGGTGTACCCCCTGCTTACAGATGGATGTGGGGGGGGGGTCTGTCAGGTGAGGTGTACCCCCTGCTTACAGATGGATGTGGGGGGGGGGGGTCTGTCAGGTGAGGTGTACCCCCTGCTTACAGATGGATGTGGGGGGGGGTCTGTCAGGTGAGGTGTACCCCCTGCTTACAGATGGATGTGGGGGGGGGGGGGTCTGTCAGGGGAGGTGTACCCCCTGCTTACAGATGGATGTGGGGGGTCTGTCAGGTGAGGTGTACCCCCTGCTTACAGATGGATGTGGGGGGGGGGGGGTCTGTCAGGTGAGGTGTACCCCCTGCTTACAGATGGATGTGGGGGAGGGGGGTCTGTCAGGTGAGGTGTACCCCCTGCTTACAGATGGATGTGGGGGGGGGTCTGTCAGGTGAGGTGTACCCCCTGCTTACAGATGGATGTGGGGGGGGGGGTCTGTCAGGTGAGGTGTACCCCCCTGCTTACAGATGGATGTGGGGGGTCTGTCAGGTGAGGTGTACCCCTGCTTACAGATGGATGTGGGGGGGGGGGTCTGTCAGGTGAGGTGTACCCCCTGCTTACAGATGGATGTGGGGGGTCTGTCAGGTGAGGTGTACCCCCTGCTTACAGATGGATGTGGGGGGTCTGTCAGGTGAGGTGTACCCCCTGCTTACAGATGGATGTGGGGGGTCTGTCAGGTGAGGTGTACCCCCTGCTTACAGATGGATGTGGAGGGTCTGTCAGGTGAGGTGTACCCCCTGCTTACAGATGGATGTGGGGGGTCTGTCAGGTGAGGTGTACCCCCTGCTTACAGATGGATGTGGAGGGTCTGTCAGGTGAGGTGTACCCCCTGCTTACAGATGGATGTGGGGGGGGGGGGTCTGTCAGGTGAGGTGTACCCCCTGCTTACAGATGGATGTGGGGGAGGGGGGTCTGTCAGGTGAGGTGTACCCCCTGCTTACAGATGGATGTGGGGGGGGGTCTGTCAGGTGAGGTGTACCCCCTGCTTACAGATGGATGTGGGGGGGGGTCTGTCAGGTGAGGTGTACCCCCTGCTTACAGATGGATGTGGGGGGGTCTGTCAGGTGAGGTGTACCCCCTGCTTACAGATGGATGTGGGGGGGGGGGGTCTGTCAGGTGAGGTGTACCCCCTGCTTACAGATGGATGTGGGGAGTCTGTCAGGTGAGGTGTACCCCCTGCTTACAGATGGATGTGGGGGGGGGGGGGTCTGTCAGGTGAGGTGTACCCCCTGCTTACAGATGGATGTGGGGGGGGTCTGTCAGGTGAGGTGTACCCCCAGCTTACAGATGGATGTGGGGGGGGGGGGTCTGTCAGGTGAGGTGTACCCCCTGCTTACAGATGGATGTGAGGGGTCCTGTCAGGTGAGGTGTACCCCCTGCTTACAGATGGATGTGGGGGGGGGGGTCTGTCAGGTGAGGTGTACCCCCTGCTTACAGATGGATGTGGGGGTCTGTCAGGTGAGGTGTACCCCCTGCTTACAGATGGATTTGGGGGGTCTGTCAGGTGAGGTGTACCCCCTGCTTACAGATGGATGTGGGGGGTCTGTCAGGTGAGGTGTACCCCCTGCTTACAGATGGATGTGGGGGGTCTGTCAGGTGAGGTGTACCCCCTGCTTACAGATGGATGTGGGGGGGGGGTCTGTCAGGTGAGGTGTACCCCCTGCTTACAGATGGATGTGGGGGGTCTGTCAGGTGAGGTGTACCCCCTGCTTACAGATGTGGGGGGGGGGGTCTGTCAGGTGAGGTGTACCCCCTGCTTACAGATGGATGTGGGGGGTCTGTCAGGTGAGGTGTACCCCCTGCTTACAGATGGATGTGGGGGGGGGGGGTCTGTCAGGTGAGGTGTACCCCCTGCTTACAGATGGATGTGGGGGGGGTCTGTCAGGTGAGGTGTACCCCCTGCTTACAGATGGATGTGGGGGGTCTGTCAGGTGAGGTGTACCCCCTGCTTACAGATGGATGTGGGGGGGGGGGTCTGTCAGGTGAGGTGTACCCCCTGCTTACAGATGGATGTGGGGGGGGGGGGGTCTGTCAGGTGAGGTGTACCCCCTGCTTACAGATGGATGTGGGGGGGTGGGTCTGTCAGGTGAGGTGTACCCCCTGCTTACAGATGGAGGTGGGGGAGGGGGGTCTGTCAGGTGAGGTGTACCCCCTGCTTACAGATGGATGTGGGGTGGGGGTCTGTCAGGTGAGGTGTACCCCCTGCTTACAGATGGATGTGGGGGGTCTGTCAGGTGAGGTGTACCCCCTGCTTACAGATGGATGTGGGGGGTCTGTCAGGTGAGGTGTACCCCCTGCTTACAGATGGATGTGGGGGGTCTGTCAGGTGAGGTGTACCCCCTGCTTACAGATGGATGTGGGGGGTCTGTCAGGTGAGGTGTACCCCCTGCTTACAGATGGATGTGGGGGGGGGGGTCTGTCAGGTGAGGTGTACCCCCTGCTTACAGATGGATGTGGGGGGTCTGTCAGGTGAGGTGTACCCCCTGCTTACAGATGGATGTGGGGGGGGGGGTCTGTCAGGTGAGGTGTCCCCCCTGCTTACAGATGGATGTGGGGGGTCTGTCAGGTGAGGTGTACCCCCTGCTTACAGATGGATGTGGGGGTCTGTCAGGTGAGGTGTACCCCCTGCTTACAGATGGATGTGGGGGGTCTGTCAGGTGAGGTATACCCCCTGCTTACAGATGGATGTGGGGGTCTGTCAGGTGAGGTGTACCCCCTGCTTACAGATGGATGTGGGGGGGGGGGTCTGTCAGGTGAGGTGTACCCCCTGCTTACAGATGGATGTGTGGGGGGGGTCTGTCAGGTGAGGTGTACCCCCTGCTTACAGATGGATGTGGGGGGTCTGTCAGGTGAGGTGTACCCCCTGCTTACAGATGGATGTGGGGGGTCTGTCAGGTGAGGTGTACCCCCTGCTTACAGATGGATGTGGGGGGTCTGTCAGGTGAGGTGTACCCCCTGCTTACAGATGGATGTGGGGGGGGGTCTGTCAGGTGAGGTGTACCCCCTGCTTACAGATGGATGTGGGGGTCTGTCAGGTGAGGTGTGCCCCCTGCTTACAGATGGATGTGGGGGAGGGGGGTCTGTCAGGTGAGGTGTACCCCCTGCTTACAGATGGATGTGGGGGGTCTGTCAGGTGAGGTGTACCCCCTGCTTACAGATGGATGTGGGGGGTCTGTCAGGTGAGGTGTACCCCCTGCTTACAGATGGATGTGGGGGGGGGGTCTGTCAGGTGAGGTGTACCCCCTGCTTACAGATGGATGTGGGGGGGGGGCTGTCAGGTGAGGTGTACCCCCTGCTTACAGATGGATGTGGGGGTCTGTCAGGTGAGGTGTACCCCCTGCTTACAGATGGATGTGGGGGGTCTGTCAGGTGAGGTGTACCCCCTGCTTACAGATGGATGTGGGGGGGGGGCTGTCAGGTGAGGTGTACCCCCTGCTTACAGATGGATGTGGGGGTCTGTCAGGTGAGGTGTACCCCCTGCTTACAGATGGATGTGGGGGGTCTGTCAGGTGAGGTGTACCCCCTGCTTACAGATGGATGTGGGGGGTCTGTCAGGTGAGGTGTACCCCCTGCTTACAGATGGATGTGGGGGGTCTGTCAGGTGAGGTGTACCCCCTGCTTACAGATGGATGTGGGGGGGTCTGTCAGGTGAGGTGTACCCCCTGCTTACAGATGGATGTGGGGGGGGGTCTGTCAGGTGAGGTGTACCCCCTGCTTACAGATGGATGTGGGGGGTCTGTCAGGTGAGGTGTACCCCCTGCTTACAGATGGATGTGGGGGGGGGGGGGTCTGTCAGGTGAGGTGTACCCCCTGCTTACAGATGGATGTGGGGGGGGGGTCTGTCAGGTGAGGTGTACCCCCTGCTTACAGATGGATGTGGGGGGTCTGTCAGGTGAGGTGTACCCCCTGCTTACAGATGGATGTGGGGGGTCTGTCAGGTGAGGTGTACCCCCTGCTTACAGATAGATGTGGGGGGTCTGTCAGGTGAGGTGTACCCCCCGCTTACAGATGTGGGGGGGGGGGGTCTGTCAGGTGAGGTGTACCCCCTGCTTACAGATGGATGTGGGGGGGGTCTGTCAGGTGAGGTGTATCCCCTGCTTACAGATGGATGTGGGGGGGGGGGTCTGTCAGGTGAGGTGTACCCCCTGCTTACAGATGGATGTGGGGGGTCTGTCAGGTGAGGTGTACCCCCTGCTTACAGATGGATGTGGGGGGGGGGGGGGGTCTGTCAGGTGAGGTGTACCCCCTGCTTACAGATGGATGTGGGGGGTCTGTCAGGTGAGGTGTATCCCCTGCTTACAGATGGATGTGTGGGGGGGGTCTGTCAGGTGAGGTGTACCCCCTGCTTACAGATGGATGTGGGGGGGAGTCTGTCAGGTGAGGTGTACCCCCTGCTTACAGATGGATGTGGGGGGTCTGTCAGGTGAGGTCTGTCAGGTGAGGTGTACCCCCTGCTTACAGATGGATGTGGGGGAGGGGGGTCTGTCAGGTGAGGTGTATCCCCTGCTTACAGATGGATTTGGGGGGGGGTCTGTCAGGTGAGGTGTACCCCCTGCTTACAGATGTGGGGGGGGGTGTCTGTCAGGTGAGGTGTACCCCCTGCTTACAGATGGATGTGGGGGGGGGGGTCTGTCAGGTGAGGTGTACCCCCTGCTTACAGATGGATGTGGGGGGGGGGGTCTGTCAGGTGAGGTGTACCCCCTGCTTACAGATGGATGTGGGGGTCTGTCAGGTGAGGTGTACCCCCTGCTTACAGATGGATGTGGGGGTCTGTCAGGTGAGGTGTACCCCCTGCTTACAGATGGATGTGGGGGGGGGTCTGTCAGGTGAGGTGTACCCCCTGCTTACAGATGGATGTGGGGGGGGGGGGTCTGTCAGGTGAGGTGTACCCCCTGCTTACAGATGGATGTGGGGGGGGGGTCTGTCAGGTGAGGTGTACCCCCTGCTTACAGATGGATGTGGGGGGGGTCTGTCAGGTGAGGTGTACCCCCTGCTTACAGATGGATGTGGGGGGTCTGTCAGGTGAGGTGTACCCCCTGCTTACAGATGGATGTGGGGGGTCTGTCAGGTGAGGTGTACCCCCTGCTTACAGATGGATGTGGGGGGTCTGTCAGGTGAGGTGTACCCCCTGCTTACAGATGAATGTGGGGGGGGGGGTCTGTCAGGTGAGGTGTACCCCCTGCTTACAGATGTGTGTGGGGGGGGGGGGGTCTGTCAGGTGAGGTGTACCCCCTGCTTACAGATGGATGTAGGGGGGGGGGGGTCTGTCAGGTGAGGTGTACCCCCTGCTTACAGATGGATGTGGGGGGGGGGGGGTCTGTCAGGTGAGGTGTACCCCCTGCTTACAGATGGATGTGGGCGTCTGTCAGGTGAGGTGTACCCCCTGCTTACAGATGGATGTGGGGGAGGGGGGTCTGTCAGGTGAGGTGTACCCCCTGCTTACAGATGGATGTGGGGGGTCTGTCAGGTGAGGTGTACCCCCTGCTTACAGATGGATGTGGGGGGTCTGTCAGGTGAGGTGTACCCCCTGCTTACAGATGGATGTGGGGGGGGGTCTGTCAGGTGAGGTGTACCCCCTGCTTACAGATGGATGTGGGGGGTCTGTCAGGTGAGGTGTACCCCCTGCTTACAGATGGATGTGGGGGGTCTGTCAGGTGAGGTGTACCCCCTGCTTACAGATGGATGTGGGGGGGGGTCTGTCAGGTGAGGTGTACCCCCTGCTTACAGATGTGGGGGGGGGGGGTCTGTCAGGTGAGGTGTACCCCCTGCTTACAGATGGATGTGGGGGGGGTCTGTCAGGTGAGGTGTACCCCCTGCTTACAGATGGATGTGGGGGGTCTGTCAGGTGAGGTGTACCCCCTGCTTACAGATGGATGTGGGGGGGGGGTCTGTCAGGTGAGGTGTACCCCCTGCTAAAAGATGGATGTGGGGGGTCTGTCAGGTGAGGTGTACCCCCTGCTTACAGATGGATGTGGGGGGTCTGTCAGGTGAGGTGTACCCCCTGCTTACAGATGGATGTGGGGGGGGGGGTCTGTCAGGTGGGGTGTACCCCCTGCTTACAGATGGATGTGGGGGGGGGTGTCTGTCAGGTGAGGTGTACCCCCTGCTTACAGATGGATGTGGGGGGGGGTCTGTCAGGTGAGGTGTACCCCCTGCTTACAGATGGATGTGGGGGGGGGGGGTCTGTCAGGTGAGGTGTACCCCCTGCTTACAGATGGATGTGGGGGGTCTGTCAGGTGAGGTGTACCCCCTGCTTACAGATGGATGTGGGGGGTCTGTCAGGTGAGGTGTACTCTGTAATCCTATGGGATATATACTCCATGTACTCTGTAATCCTAGGGGATATATACTCCATGTACTCTGTAATCCTAGGGGATATATACTCCATATACTCTGTAATCCTAATAGATATACTCCATGTACTCTGTAATCCTAGGAGATATACTCCATGTACTCTGTAATCCTAAGGGATATACTCCATATACTCTGTAATCCTAGGGGATATACTCCATGTACTCTGTAATCCTAGGGGATATATACTCCATGTACTCTGTAATCCTAGGGGATATACTCCATGTACTCTGTAATCCTAGGGGATATACTCCATGTACTCTGTAATCCTAGGGGATATACTCCATGTACTCTGTAATCCTAGGGGATATACTCCATGTACTCTGTAATCCTAGGGGATATATACTCCATGTACTCTGTAATCCTAGGGGATATACTCCATATACTCTGTAATCCTAGAGGATATACTCCATGTACTCTGTAATCCTAGGGGATATACTCCATGTACTCTGTAATCCTAGGGGATATACTCCATGTACTCTGTAATCCTAGGGGATATACTCCATGTACTCTGTAATCCTAGGGGATATATACTCCATATACTCTGTAATCCTAGGGGATATACTCCATGTACTCTGTAATCCTAGGGGATATACTCCATGTACTCTGTAATCCTAGGGGATATACTCCATGTACTCTGTAATCCTAGGGGATATATACTCCATGTACTCTGTAATCCTAGGGGATATACTCCATGTACTCTGTAATCCTAGGGGATATATACTCCATGTACTCTGTAATCCTAGGGGATATACTCCATGTACTCTGTAATCCTAGGGGATATATACTCCATGTACTCTGTAATCCTAGGGGATATACTCCATGTTCTCTGTAATCCTAGGGGATATATACTCCATGTACTCTGTAATCCTAGGGGATATACTCCATGTACTCTGTAATCCTAGGGGATATACTCCATGTACTCTGTAATCCTAAGGGATATACTCCATGTACTCTGTAATCCTAGGGGAGATATACTCCATGTACTCTGTAATCCTAAGGGATATATACTCCATGTACTCTGTAATCCTAGGGGATATACTCCATGTACTCTGTAATCCTAGGGGATATACTCCATGTACTCTGTAATCCTAGGGGATATATACTCCATATACTCTGTAATCCTAGGGGATATACTCCATGTACTCTGTAATCCTAGGGGATATACTCCATGTACTCTGTAATCCTAAGGGATATACTCCATGTACTCTGTAATCCTAGGGGATATACTCCATGTACTCTGTAATCCTAGGGGATATACTCCATGTACTCTGTAATCCTAATAGATATACTCCATGTACTCTGTAATCCTAGGGGATATACTCCATGTACTCTGTAATCCTAGGGGATATACTCCATGTACTCTGTAATCCTAATAGATATACTCCATGTACTCTGTAATCCTAGGGGATATATACTCCATGTACTCTGTAATCCTAGGGGATATACTCCATGTACTCTGTAATCCTAGGGGATATACTCCATGTACTCTGTAATCCTAAGGGATATATACTCCATGTACTCTGTAATCCTAGGGGATATACTCCATATACTCTGTAATCCTAGGGGATATATACTCCATGTACTCTGTAATCCTAGGGGATATATACTCCATGTACTCTGTAATCCTAGGGGATATACTCCATGTACTCTGTAATCCTAATATATATACTCCATGTACTCTGTAATCCTAGGGGATATACTCCATGTACTCTGTAATCCTAATATATATACTCCATGTACTCTGTAATCCTAGGGGATATACTCCATGTACTCTGTAATCCTAGGGGATATACTCCATGTACTCTGTAATCCTAGGGGATATACTCCATGTACTCTGTAATCCTAATAGATATACTCCATGTACTCTGTAATCCTAGGGGATATACTCCATGTACTCTGTAATCCTAAGGGATATATACTCCATGTACTCTGTAATCCTAATATATATACTCCATGTACTCTGTAATCCTAGGGGATATACTCCATGTACTCTGTAATCCTAGGGGATATACTCCATGTACTCTGTAATCCTAGGGGATATACTCCATGTACTCTGTAATCCTAGGGGATATACTCCATGTACTCTGTAATCCTAGGGGATATACTCCATGTACTCTGTAATCCTAATAGATATACTCCATGTACTCTGTAATCCTAGGGGATATATACTCCATGTACTCTATAATCCTAAGGGATATACTCCATGTACTCTGTAATCCTAGGGGATATACTCCATGTACTCTGTAATCCTAAGGGATATACTCCATGTACTCTGTAATCCTAGGGGATATACTCCATGTACTCTGTAATCCTAGGGAATATACTCCATGTACTCTGTAATCCTAGGGGATATACTCCATGTACTCTGTAATCCTAAGGGATATACTCCATGTACTCTGTAATCCTAAGGGATATACTCCATGTACTCTGTAATCCTAGGGGATATACTCCATGTACTCTGTAATCCTAGGGGATATATACTCCATGTACTCTGTAATCCTAGGGGATATACTCCATGTACTCTGTAATCCTAGGGGATATACTCCATGTACTCTGTAATCCTAGGGGATATATACTCCATATACTCTGTAATCCTAGGGGATATACTCCATGTACTCTGTAATCCTAGGGGATATACTCCATGTACTCTGTAATCCTAGGGGATATACTCCATGTACTCTGTAATCCTAGGGGATATATACTCCATGTACTCTGTAATCCTAGGGGATATACTCCATGTACTCTGTAATCCTAGGGGATATATACTCCATGTACTCTGTAATCCTAGGGGATATACTCCATGTACTCTGTAATCCTAGGGGATATACTCCATGTACTCTGTAATCCTAGGGGATATATACTCCATATACTCTGTAATCCTAGGGGATATACTCCATGTACTCTGTAATCCTAGGGGATATACTCCATGTACTCTGTAATCCTAAGGGATATATACTCCATGTACTCTGTAATCCTAGGGGATATACTCCATGTACTCTGTAATCCTAGGGGATATACTCCATGTACTCTGTAATCCTAGGGGATATATACTCCATATACTCTGTAATCCTAGGGGATATACTCCATGTACTCTGTAATCCTAGGGGATATACTCCATGTACTCTGTAATCCTAAAGGATATATACTCCATGTACTCTGTAATCCTAGGGGATATACTCCATGTACTCTGTAATCCTAGGGGATATACTCCATGTACTCTGTAATCCTAATAGATATACTCCATGTACTCTGTAATCCTAGGGGATATACTCCATGTACTCTGTAATCCTAATAGATATACTCCATGTACTCTGTAATCCTAGGGGATATATACTCCATGTACTCTGTAATCCTAGGGGATATACTCCATGTACTCTGTAATCCTAGGGGATATACTCCATGTACTCTGTAATCCTAAGGGATATATACTCCATGTACTCTGTAATCCTAGGGGATATACTCCATATACTCTGTAATCCTAGGGGATATATACTCCATGTACTCTGTAATCCTAGGGGATATATACTCCATGTACTCTGTAATCCTAGGGGATATACTCCATGTACTCTGTAATCCTAATATATATACTCCATGTACTCTGTAATCCTAGGGGATATACTCCATGTACTCTGTAATCCTAATATATATACTCCATGTACTCTGTAATCCTAGGGGATATACTCCATGTACTCTGTAATCCTAGGGGATATACTCCATATACTCTGTAATCCTAGGGGATATACTCCATATACTCTGTAATCCTAGGGGATATATACTCCATGTACTCTGTAATCCTAATATATATACTCCATGTACTCTGTAATCCTAGGGGATATACTCCATGTACTCTGTAATCCTAGGGGATATACTCCATGTACTCTGTAATCCTAAGGGATATATACTCCATGTACTCTGTAATCCTAATATATATACTCCATGTACTCTGTAATCCTAGGGGATATACTCCATGTACTCTGTAATCCTAGGGGATATATACTCCATGTACTCTGTAATCCTAGGGGATATACTCCATGTACTCTGTAATCCTAGGGGATATACTCCATGTACTCTGTAATCCTAGGGGATATACTCCATGTACTCTGTAATCCTAGGGGATATACTCCATGTACTCTGTAATCCTAATAGATATACTCCATGTACTCTGTAATCCTAGGGGATATATACTCCATGTACTCTATAATCCTAAGGGATATACTCCATGTACTCTGTAATCCTAGGGGATATACTCCATGTACTCTGTAATCCTAGGGGATATACTCCATATACTCTGTAATCCTAGGGGATATACTCCATATACTCTGTAATCCTAGGGGATATACTCCATGTACTCTGTAATCCTAGGGGATATACTCCATGTACTCTGTAATCCTAGGGGATATACTCCATGTACTCTGTAATCCTAGGGGATATACTCCATGTACTCTGTAATCCTAGGGGATATATACTCCATGTACTCTGTAATCCTAGGGGATATATACTCCATGTACTCTGTAATCCTAATAGATATACTCCATGTACTCTGTAATCCTAGGGGATATATACTCCATGTACTCTGTAATCCTAGGGGATATACTCCATGTACTCTGTAATCCTAGGGGATATATACTCCATGTACTCTGTAATCCTAGGGGAGATATACTCCATGTACTCTGTAATCCTAGGGGATATACTCCATGTTCTCTGTAATCCTAGGGGATATATACTCCATGTACTCTGTAATCCTAGGGGATATATACTCCATGTACTCTGTAATCCTAATAGATATACTCCATGTACTCTGTAATCCTAGGGGATATACTCCATGTACTCTGTAATCCTAGGGGATATATACTCCATGTACTCTGTAATCCTAGGGGATATACTCCATGTACTCTGTAATCCTAGGGGATATACTCCATGTACTCTGTAATCCTAAGGGATATACTCCATGTACTCTGTAATCCTAATAGAGATATACTCCATGTACTCTGTAATCCTAGGGGATATATACTCCATGTACTCTGTAATCCTAGGGGATATACTCCATGTACTCTGTAATCCTAGGGGATATATACTCCATGTACTCTGTAATCCTAGGGGATATATACTCCATATACTCTGTAATCCTAGGGGATATACTCCATGTACTCTGTAATCCTAGGGGATATACTCCATGTACTCTGTAATCCTAGGGGATATATACTCCATGTACTCTGTAATCCTAGGGGAGATATACTCCATGTACTCTGTAATCCTAGGGGATATACTCCATGTACTCTGTAATCCTAAGGGATATACTCCATGTACTCTGTAATCCTAGGGGATATACTCCATGTACTCTGTAATCCTAGGGGATATACTCCATGTACTCTGTAATCCTAGGGGATATACTCCATGTACTCTGTAATCCTAAGGGATATACTCCATGTACTCTGTAATCCTAAGGGATATACTCCATGTACTCTGTAATCCTAGGGGATATACTCCATGTACTCTGTAATCCTAATAGATATACTCCATGTACTCTGTAATCCTAGGGGATATACTCCATGTACTCTGTAATCCTAGGGGATATACTCCATGTACTCTGTAATCCTAGGGGATATACTCCATGTACTCTGTAATCCTAGGGGATATCTACTCCATATACTCTGTAATCCTAGGGGATATATACTCCATATACTCTGTAATCCTAGGGGATATACTCCATGTACTCTGTAATCCTAGGGGATATACTCCATGTACTCTGTAATCCTAATAGATATACTCCATGTACTCTGTAATCCTAGGGGATATATACTCCATGTACTCTATAATCCTAAGGGATATACTCCATGTACTCTGTAATCCTAGGGGATATACTCCATGTACTCTGTAATCCTAGGGGATATACTCCATATACTCTGTAATCCTAGGGGATATACTCCATATACTCTGTAATCCTAGGGGATATATACTCCATGTACTCTGTAATCCTAAGGGATATACTCCATGTACTCTGTAATCCTAGGGGATATACTCCATGTACTCTGTAATCCTAGGGGATATACTCCATGTACTCTGTAATCCTAGGGGATATACTCCATGTACTCTGTAATCCTAGGGGATATACTCCATGTACTCTGTAATCCTAATAGATATACTCCATGTACTCTGTAATCCTAGGGGATATATACTCCATGTACTCTGTAATCCTAGGGGATATACTCCATGTACTCTGTAATCCTAGGGGATATATACTCCATGTACTCTGTAATCCTAGGGGAGATATACTCCATGTACTCTGTAATCCTAGGGGATATACTCCATGTACTCTGTAATCCTAGGGGATATATACTCCATGTACTCTGTAATCCTAATAGATATACTCCATGTACTCTGTAATCCTAGGGGAGATATACTCCATGTACTCTGTAATCCTAAGGGATATACTCCATGTACTCTGTAATCCTAGGGGATATACTCCATATACTCTGTAATACTAGGGGATATACTCCATGTACTCTGTAATACTAGGGGATATACTCCATGTACTCTGTAATCCTAATAGATATACTCCATGTACTCTGTAATCCTAGGGGATATACTCCATGTACTCTGTAATCCTAGGGGATATACTCCATATACTCTGTAATCCTAGGGGATATACTCCATGTACTCTGTAATCCTAATAGATATACTCCATGTACTCTGTAATCCTAGGGGATATATACTCCATGTACTCTATAATCCTAAGGGATATACTCCATATACTCTGTAATCCTAGGGGATATACTCCATATACTCTGTAATCCTAGGGGATATATACTCCATGTACTCTGTAATCCTAAGGGATATACTCCATGTACTCTGTAATCCTAGGGGATATACTCCATGTACTCTGTAATCCTAGGGGATATACTCCATGTACTCTGTAATCCTAATAGATATACTCCATGTACTCTGTAATCCTAGGGGATATATACTCCATGTACTCTGTAATCCTAAGGGATATATACTCCATGTACTCTGTAATCCTAGGGGATATACTCCATGTACTCTGTAATCCTAGGGGATATACTCCATGTACTCTGTAATCCTAGGGGATATATACTCCATGTACTCTGTAATCCTAGGGGATATATACTCCATGTACTCTGTAATCCTAATAGATATACTCCATGTACTCTGTAATCCTAGGGGAGATATACTCCATGTACTCTGTAATCCTAATAGATATACTCCATGTACTCTGTAATCCTAGGGGATATACTCCATGTACTCTGTAATCCTAATAGAGATATACTCCATGTACTCTGTAATCCTAGGGGATATATACTCCATGTACTCTGTAATCCTAGGGGATATATACTCCATGTACTCTGTAATCCTAGGGGATATACTCCATGTACTCTGTAATCCTAGGGGATATATACTCCATGTACTCTGTAATCCTAGGGGATATACTCCATGTACTCTGTAATCCTAGGGGATATATACTCCATGTACTCTGTAATCCTAGGGGATATACTCCATGTACTCTGTAATCCTAATAGAGATATACTCCATGTACTCTGTAATCCTAGGGGATATATACTCCATGTACTCTGTAATCCTAGGGGATATACTCCATGTACTCTGTAATCCTAGGGGATATACTCCATGTACTCTGTAATCCTAATAGATATACTCCATGTACTCTGTAATCCTAGGGGATATACTCCATATACTCTGTAATCCTAGGGGATATATACTCCATGTACTCTGTAATCCTAAGGGATATACTCCATATAATCTGTAATCCTAGGGGATATACTCCATATACTCTGTAATCCTAGGGGATATATACTCCATGTACTCTGTAATCCTAGGGGATATACTCCATGTACTCTGTAATCCTAGGGGATATACTCCATGTACTCTGTAATCCTAGGGGATATATACTCCATGTACTCTGTAATCCTAGGGGATATACTCCATATACTCTGTAATCCTAGGGGATATACTCCATGTACTCTGTAATCCTAGGGGATATACTCTGTAATCCTAGGGGATATACTCCATGTACTCTGTAATCCTAGGGGATATACTCCATGTACTCTGTAATCCTAGGGGATATACTCCATGTACTCTGTAATCCTAGGGGATATACTCCATGTACTCTGTAATCCTAGGGGATATACTCCATGTACTCTGTAATCCTAGGGGATATACTTCATGTACTCTGTAATCCTAATAGATATACTCCATGTACTCTGTAATCCTAATAGATATACTCCATGTACTCTGTAATCCTAGGGGATATACTCCATGTACTCTGTAATCCTAGGGGATATACTCCATGTACTCTGTAATCCTAAGGGATATACTCCATGTACTCTGTAATCCTAAGGGATATACTCCATGTACTCTGTAATCCTAGTGGATATACTCCATGTACTCTGTAATCCTAGGGGATATATACTCCATATACTCTGTAATCCTAATAGATATACTCCATGTACTCTGTAATCCTAGGGGATATATACTCCATGTACTCTGTAATCCTAGGGGATATACTCCATGTACTCTGTAATCCTAGGGGATATATACTCCATGTACTCTGTAATCCTAGGGGATATACTCCATGTACTCTGTAATCCTAGGGGATATACTCCATGTACTCTGTAATCCTAAGGGATATACTCCATGTACTCTGTAATCCTAATAGATATACTCCATGTACTCTGTAATCCTAGGGGATATATACTCCATATACTCTGTAATCCTAGGGGATATACTCCATGTACTCTGTAATCCTAGGGGATATATACTCCATGTACTCTGTAATCCTAGGGGATATACTCCATATACTCTGTAATCCTAGGGGATATACTCCATGTACTCTGTAATCCTAGGGGATATACTCCATGTACTCTGTAATCCTAAGGGATATACTCCATGTACTCTGTAATCCTAGGGGATATACTCCATATACTCTGTAATCCTAGGGGATATACTCCATGTACTCTGTAATCCTAAGGGATATATACTCCATGTACTCTGTAATCCTAGGGGATATATACTCCATGTACTCTGTAATCCTAGGGGATATATACTCCATGTACTCTGTAATCCTAGGGGATATATACTCCATGTACTCTGTAATCCTAATATATATACTCCATGTACTCTGTAATCCTAGGGGATATATACTCCATGTACTCTGTAATCCTAAGGGATATACTCCATGTACTCTGTAATCCTAGGGGATATACTCCATGTACTCTGTAATCCTAATAGATATACTCCATGTACTCTGTAATCCTAGGGGATATACTCCATGTACTCTGTAATCCTAAGGGATATATACTCCATGTACTCTGTAATCCTAGAGGATATATACTCCATGTACTCTGTAATCCTAGGGGATATATACTCCATGTACTCTGTAATCCTAGGGGATATATACTCCATGTACTCTGTAATCCTAGGGGATATACTCCATGTACTCTGTAATCCTAATAGATATACTCCATGTACTCTGTAATCCTAGGGGATATACTCCATGTACTCTGTAATCCTAGGGGATATACTTCATGTACTCTGTAATCCTAGGGGAGATATACTCCATGTACTCTGTAATCCTAATAGATATACTCCATGTACTCTGTAATCCTAGGGGATATACTCCATGTACTCTGTAATCCTAGGGGATATACTCCATGTACTCTGTAATCCTAGGGGATATACTCCATGTACTCTGTAATCCTAGGGGATATATACTCCATGTACTCTGTAATCCTAGGGGATATACTCCATGTACTCTGTAATCCTAATAGATATACTCCATGTACTCTGTAATCCTAGGGGATATACTCCATGTACTCTGTAATCCTAGGGGATATACTCCATGTACTCTGTAATCCTAGGGGATATACTCCATGTACTCTGTAATCCTAGGGGATATATACTCCATGTACTCTATAATCCTAAGGGATATACTCCATATACTCTGTAATCCTAGGGGATATACTCCATATACTCTGTAATCCTAGGGGATATATACTCCATGTACTCTGTAATCCTAAGGGATATACTCCATGTACTCTGTAATCCTAGGGGATATACTCCATGTACTCTGTAATCCTAGGGGATATACTCCATGTACTCTGTAATCCTAATAGATATACTCCATGTACTCTGTAATCCTAGGGGATATATACTCCATGTACTCTGTAATCCTAGGGGAGATATACTCCATGTACTCTGTAATCCTAGGGGATATACTCCATGTACTCTGTAATCCTAGGGGATATACTCCATGTACTCTGTAATCCTAGGGGATATACTCCATGTACTCTGTAATCCTAGGGGATATACTCCATGTACTCTGTAATCCTAGGGGATATACTCCATGTACTCTGTAATCCTAGGGGATATATACTCCATATACTCTGTAATCCTAGGGGATATACTCCATGTACTCTGTAATCCTAGGGGATATACTCCATGTACTCTGTAATCCTAATAGATATACTCCATGTACTCTGTAATCCTAGGGGAGATATACTCCATGTACTCTGTAATCCTAAGGGATATACTCCATGTACTCTGTAATCCTAATAGATATACTCCATGTACTCTGTAATCCTAGGGGAGATATACTCCATGTACTCTGTAATCCTAAGGGATATACTCCATGTACTCTGTAATCCTAGGGGATATACTCCATGTACTCTGTAATCCTAGGGGATATACTCCATGTACTCTGTAATCCTAGGGGATATACTCCATGTACTCTGTAATCCTAGGGGATATATACTCCATATACTCTGTAATCCTAGGGGATATATACTCCATATACTCTGTAATCCTAGGGGATATACTCCATGTACTCTGTAATCCTAGGGGATATATACTCCATGTACTCTGTAATCCTAGGGGATATACTCCATGTACTCTGTAATCCTAATAGATATACTCCATGTACTCTGTAATCCTAGGGGATATATACTCCATGTACTCTGTAATCCTAGGGGATATATACTCCATATACTCTGTAATCCTAGGGGATATACTCCATGTACTCTGTAATCCTAGGGGATATACTCCATGTACTCTGTAATCCTAGGGGATATACTCCATGTACTCTGTAATCCTAGGGGATATACTCCATGTACTCTGTAATCCTAGGGGATATACTCCATGTACTCTGTAATCCTAGGGGATATATACTCCATGTACTCTGTAATCCTAGGGGATATACTCCATGTACTCTGTAATCCTATTAGATATACTCCATGTACTCTGTAATCCTAGGGGATATACTCCATGTACTCTGTAATCCTAGGGGATATATACTCCATGTACTCTGTAATCCTAGGGGATATATACTCCATGTACTCTGTAATCCTAGGGGATATACTCCATGTACTCTGTAATCCTAGGGGATATACTCCATATACTCTGTAATCCTAATAGATATACTCCATGTACTCTGTAATCCTAGGGGATATACTCCATGTACTCTGTAATCCTAGGGGATATACTCCATGTACTCTGTAATCCTAGGGGATATACTCCAGGGAACGGGTAATCCTAAAGGAAAAAGCTTTTTGACCCTGTTTCTCTTGTTGATTCTTACAGATCCTTATGTAAAGATTCACCTCATGCAGAACGGAAAACGACTCAAAAAGAAGAAAACGACGGTGAAGAAGAAGACCCTGAACCCGTACTTCAACGAGTCCTTTAGTTTTGAAATTCCATTTGAACAAATTCAGGTATAATCACCTATAACACTAAATCCACTCGAACCTCAATCATTTCTGCTAGGTTTGTGACAAATTCAACAGGCCTTAAAGGGGAACTCATTAGCTTCATAAAAAAATAACCTTCCAGACAAGGTTCTTCTCTATGTTCCCCCCTTTTCATGTTGTTGTACAGTAGTCCCGCTCCTCCTCTGCCGACTCCTGCCCTGCACTACTATCAGACTACAATTCCCAGTAGTCTTTGCAGTGTGTACTCCGAACATTGTGTTTCTCCGCTCGCCTCTCCCAGACATACCCAGCCTCTCTTCTGGCTGCACGTCAATAGTGGGGGTGGGGGACGCTATTATTAGGGGGACAGACAGGTGCTGGGGGACGCTATTATTAGGGGGACAGACAGGTGCTGGGGGACGCTATTATTAGGGGGACAGACAGGTGGTGGGGGATGCTATTATTAGGGGGACAGACAGGTGGTGGGGGACGCTATTATTAGGGGGACAGACAGGTGGTGGGGGATGCTATTATTAGGGGGACAGACAGGTGGTGGGGGATGCTATTATTAGGGGGACAGACAGGTGGTGGGGGACGCTATTATTAGGGGGACAGACAGGTGCTGGTGGTGGGGGACGCTATTATTAGGGGGACAGACAGGTGCTGGAGGTGGGGGACGCTATTATTAGGGGGACAGACAGGTGGTGGGGGACGCTATTATTAGGGGGACAGACAGGTGGTGGTGGTGGGGGACGCTATTATTAGGGGGACAGACAGGTGGTGGGGGACGCTATTATTAGGGGGACAGGCTGGTGGTGGGGGACGCTATTATTAGGGGGACAGACAGGTGGTGGGGGACGCTATTATTAGGGGGACAGACAGGTGCTGGAGGTGGGGGACGCTATTATTAGGGGGACAGACAGGTGGTGGGGGACGCTATTATTAGGGGGACAGACAGGTGGTGGTGGTGGGGGACGCTATTATTAGGGGGACAGACAGGTGGTGGGGGACGCTATTATTAGGGGGACAGACAGGTGGTGGGGGACGCTATTATTAGGAGGACAGACAGGTGCTGGAGGTGGGGGACGCTATTATTAGGGGGACAGACAGGTGGTGGGGGACGCTATTATTAGGGGGACAGACAGGTGGTGGAGGTGGGGGACGCTATTATTAGGGGGACAGACAGGTGCTGGTGGTGGGGGACGCTATTATTAGGGGGACAGACAGGTGCTGGAGGTGGGGGACGGTAGTATTAGGGGGACAGACAGGTGGTGGGGGACGCTATTATTAGGGGGACAGACAGGTGCTGGTGGTGGGGGACGCTATTATTAGGGGGACAGACAGGTGGTGGAGGTGGGGGACGCTATTATTAGGGGGACAGACAGTTGGTGGTGGTGGGGGACGCTATTATTAGGGGGACAGACAGGTGCTGGAGGTGGGGGACGCTATTATTAGGGGGACAGACAGGTGGTGGGGGACGCTATTATTAGGGGGACAGACAGGTGCTGGTGGTGGGGGACGCTATTATTAGGGGGACAGACAGGTGGTGGAGGTGGGGGACGCTATTATTAGGGGGACAGACAGGTGGTGGAGGTGGTGGGGGACGCTATTATTAGGGGGACAGACAGGTGGTGGGGGACGCTATTATTAGGGGGACAGACAGGTGCTGGTGGTGGGGGACGCTATTAGGGGGGCAGACAGGTGCTGGAGGTGGTGGGGGACGCTATTATTAGGGGGACAGACAGGTGGTGGTGGTGGGGGACGCTATTATTAGGGGGACAGACAGGTGCTGGAGGTGGGGGACGCTATTATTAGGGGGACAGACAGGTGGTGGTGGTGGGGGACGCTATTATTAGGGGGACAGACAGGTGCTGGTGGTGGGGGACGCTATTATTAGGGGGACAGACAGGTGCTGGTGGTGGGGGACGCTATTATTAGGGGGACAGACAGGTGGTGGGGACGCTATTATTAGGGGGACAGACAGGTGGTGGGGGACGCTATTAGGGGGACAGACAGGTGCTGGTGGTGGGGGACGCTATTATTAGGGGGACAGACAGGTGCTGGTGGTGGGGGACGCTATTATTAGGGGGACAGACAGGTGGTGGAGGACGCTATTATTAGGGGGACAGACAGGTGGTGGTGGTGGGGGACGCTATTATTAGGGGGACAGACAGGTGGTGGTGGTGGGGGACCCTATTATTAGGGGGACAGACAGGTGATGGTGGTGGTGGGGGACGCTATTATTAGGGGGACAGACAGGTGGTGGGGGACGCTATTATTAGGGGGACAGACAGGTGGTGGGGGACGCTATTATTAGGGGGACAGACAGGTGCTGGTGGTGGGGGACGCTATTATTAGGGGGACAGACAGGTGGAGGTGGTGGGGGACGCTATTATTAGGGGGACAGACAGGTGGTGGTGGTGGGGGACGCTATTATTAGGGGGACAGACAGGTGGTGGAGGTGGTGGGGGACGCTATTATTAGGGGGACAGACAGGTGGTGGGGGACGCTATTATTAGGGGGACAGACAGGTGCTGGTGGTGGGGGACGCTATTATTAGGGGGACAGACAGGTGGAGGTGGTGGGGGACGCTATTATTAGGGGGACAGACAGGTGGTGGTGGTGGGGACGCTATTATTAGGGGGACAGACAGGTGCTGGTGGTGGGGGACGCTATTATTAGGGGGACAGACAGGTGGTGGGGGACGCTATTATTAGGGGGACAGACAGGTGCTGGTGGTGGGGGACGCTATTATTAGGGGGACAGACAGGTGGAGGGGGACGCTATTATTAGGGGGACAGACAGGTGGTGGTGGTGGGGGACGCTATTATTAGGGGGACAGACAGGTGCTGGTGGTGGGGGACGCTATTATTAGGGGGACAGACAGGTGGTGGGGGACGCTATTATTAGGGGGACAGACAGGTGCTGGGGGACGCTATTATTAGGGGGACAGACAGGTGGTGGGGGACTCTATTATTAGGGGGACAGACAGGTGCTGGTGGTGGGGGACGCTATTATTAGGGGGACAGACAGGTGCTGGTGGTGGGGGACGCTATTATTAGGGGGACAGACAGGTGCTGGTGGTGGGGGACGCTATTATTAGGGGGACAGACAGGTGCTGGTGGTGGGGGACGCTATTATTAGGGGGACAGACAGGTGCTGGAGGTGGGGGACGCTATTATTAGGGGGACAGACAGGTGGTGGGGGACGCTATTATTAGGGGGACAGACAGGTGCTGGTGGTGGGGGACGCTATTATTAGGGGGACAGACAGGTGGTGGAGGTGGGGGACGCTATTATTAGGGGGACAGACAGGTGCTGGTGGTGGGGGACGCTATTTTTAGGGGGACAGACAGGTGCTGGAGGTGGGGGACGCTATTATTAGGGGGACAGACAGGTGCTGGTGGTGGGGGACGCTATTATTAGGGGGACAGACAGCTGGAGGTGGTGGGGGACGCTATTATTAGGGGGACAGACAGGTGGTGGGGGACGCTATTATTAGGGGGACAGACAGGTGCTGGTGGTGGGGACGCTATTATTAGGGGACAGACAGGTGGTGGGGGACGCTATTATTAGGGGGACAGACAGGTGCTGGTGGTGGGGGACGCTATTATTAGGGGGACAGACAGGTGGTGGTGGTGGGGGACGCTATTATTAGGGGGACAGACAGGTGGTGGTGGTGGGGGACGCTATTATTAGGGGGACAGACAGGTGGTGGGGGACGCTATAATTAGGGGGACAGACAGGTGGTGGGGGACGCTATTATTAGGGGGACAGACAGGTGCTGGTGGTGGGGGACGCTATTATTAGGGGGACAGACAGGTGCTGGTGGTGGTGGGGGACGCTATTATTAGGGGGACAGACAGGTGGTGGGGGACGCTATTATTAGGGGGACAGACAGGTGGTGGTGGTGGGGGACGCTATTATTAGGGGGACAGACAGGTGGTGGGGGACGCTATTAGGGGGACAGACAGGTGCTGGTGGTGGGGGACGCTATTATTAGGGGGACAGACAGGTGGTGGGGGACGCTATTATTAGGGGGACAGACAGGTGGTGGTGGTGGGGGACGCTATTATTAGGGGGACAGACAGGTGCTGGTGGTGGGGGACGCTATTATTAGGGGGACAGACAGGTGGTGGGGGACGCTATTATTAGGGGGACAGACAGGTGCTGGTGGTGGAGGACGCTATTATTAGGGGGACAGACAGGTGGTGGGGGACGCTATTATTAGGGGGACAGACAGGTGCTGGAGGTGGGGGACGCTATTAGGGGGACAGACAGGTGGTGGGGGACGCTATTATTAGGGGGACAGACAGGTGGTGGTGGTGGGGGACGCTATTATTAGGGGGACAGACAGGTGCTGGAGGTGGGGGACGCTATTATTAGGGGGACAGACAGGTGGTGGTGGTGGGGGACGCTATTATTAGGGGGACAGACAGGTGGTGGGGGACGTTATTATTAGGGGGACAGACAGGTGGTGGTGGGGGACGCTATTATTAGGGGGACAGACGGGTGGTGGAGGTGGTGGGGGACGCTATTAGGGGGACAGACAGGTGGTGGTGGGGGACGCTATTATTAGGGGGACAGACGGTGGTGGAGGTGGTGGGGGACGCTATTATTAGGGGGGACAGACAGGTGGTGGTGGGGGACGCTATTATTAGGGGGACAGACGGGTGGTGGAGGTGGTGGGGGACGCTATTAGGGGGACAGACAGGTGCTGGTGGTGGGGGACGCTATTATTAGGGGGACAGACAGGTGCTGGTGGTGGGGGACGCTATTATTAGGGGGACAGACAGGTGCTGGTGGTGGGGGACGCTATTATGAGGGGGACAGACAGGTGGTGGTGGTGGGGACGCTATTATTAGGGGGACAGACAGCTGCTGGAGGTGGTGGGGGACGCTATTATTAGGGGGACAGACAGGTGCTGGTGGTGGGGGACGCTATTATTAGGGGGACAGACAGATGCTGGTGGTGGGGGACGCTATTATTAGGGGGACAGACAGATGCTGGTGGTGGGGGACGCTATTATTAGGAGGACAGACAGGTGGTGGGGGACGCTATTATTAGGGGGACAGACAGGTGGTGGTGGGGGGGGACGCTATTATTAGGGGGACAGACAGGTGGTGGTGGTGGGGGACGCTATTATTAGGGGGACAGACAGGTGGTGGGGGACGCTATTATTAGGGGGACAGACAGGTGCTGGAGGTGGGGGACGCTATTATTAGGGGGACAGACAGGTGGTGGTGGTGGGGGACGCTATTATTAGGGGGACAGACAGGTGGTGGAGGTGGAGGACGCTATTATTAGGGGGACAGACAGGTGGTGGTGGTGGGGGACGCTATTATTAGGGTGACAGACAGGTGTGGGGGACGCTATATTAGGGGGACAGGACAGGTGGTGGGGGACGCTACTTAGGGGGGACAGACAGGTGGTGGTGGTGGGGGACGCTATTATTAGGGGGACAGACAGGTGGTGGGGGACGCTATTAGGGGGACAGACAGGTGCTGGAGGTGGGGGACGCTATTATTAGGGGGACAGACAGGTGCTGGAGGTGGGGGACGCTATTATTAGGGGGGACAGACAGGTGCTGGTGGTGGGGGACGCTATTATTAGGGGGACAGACAGGTGGTGGAGGACGCTATTATTAGGGGGACAGACAGTTGGTGGGGGACGCTATTATTAGGGGGACAGACAGGTGCTGGTGGTGGGGGACGCTATTATTAGGGTGACAGACAGGTGTGGAGGTGGGGGACACTATTATTAGGGGGACAGACAGGTGCTGGTGGTGGGGGACGCTATTATTAGGGGGACAGACAGGTGGTGGTGGTGGGGGACGCTATTATTAGGGGACAGACAGGTGCTGGTGGTGGGGACGCTATTATTAGGGGGACAGACAGGTGGTGGGGGACGCTATTAGGGACAGACAGGTGGTGGGGGACGCTATTATTAGGGGGACAGACAGGTGCTGGTGGGGGGGGACGCTATTATTAGGGGGACAGACAGGTGGTGCTGGTGGTGGGGGACGCTATTATTTGGGGTACAGACAGGTGGTGGGGGACGCTATTATTTGGGGGACAGGTGGTGGGGGACGCTATTAGGGGGACAGACAGGTGGTGGGGGACGCTATTATTAGGGGGACAGACAGGTGCTGGTGGTGGGGACGCTATTATTAGGGGGGACAGACAGGTGGTGGGGGACGCCATTATTAGGGGGACAGACAGGTGGTGGTGGTGGGGGATGCTATTATTAGGGGGACAGACAGGTGGTGGTGGTGGGGGACGTTATTAGGGGGACAGACAGGTGGTGGGGGACGCTATTATTAGGGGGACAGACAGGTGCTGGAGTGGGGGGGACGCTATTATTAGGGGGGACAGACAGGTGGTGGGGACGCTATTATTAGGGGGACAGACAGGTGCTGGAGGTGGGGGACGCTATTATTAGGGGGACAGACAGGTGCTGGAGGTGGGGGACGCTATTATTAGGGGGACAGACAGGTGCTGGTGGTGGGGACGCTATTATTAGGGGACAGACAGGTGCTGGTGGTGGGGGACGCTATTAGGGGGGACAGACAGGTGGTGGGGGACGCTATTATTAGGGGGACAGACAGGTGCTGGAGGTGGGGGACGCTATTATAGGGGAACAGACAGGTGGTGGGGGACGCTATTATTTGGGGACAGACAGGTGGTGGGGGACGCTATTATTTGGGGGACAGACAGGTGCTGGTGGTGGGGGGACGCTATTATTAGGGGGACAGACAGGTGCTGGTGGTGGGGGACGCTATATTAGGGGGACAGACAGGTGCTGGTGGTGGGGGGACGCTATTATTAGGGGGACAGACATGTGGAGGTGGTGGGGACGCTATTATTAGGGGGACAGACAGGTGCTGGAGGTGGTGGGGGACGTTATTATTAGGGGGACAGACAGGTAGTGGGGGACGCTATTATTAGGGGGACAGGACAGGTGGTGGGGGGACGCTATTATTAGGGGGACAGACAGGTGCTGGTGGTGGGGGACGCTATTATTAGGGGGACAGACAGGTGCTGGTGGTGGGGGACGCTATTATTAGGGGGACAGACAGGTGCTGGTGGTGGGGGACGCTATTAGGGGGGACAGACAGGTGCTGGTGGGGGGGGACGACTATTATTAGGGGGACAGACAGGTGGTGGGGACGCTATTAGGGGGACAGACAGGTGCTGGTGGTGGGGGACGCTATTATTAGAGGGACAGACAGGTGGTGGGGGACGCTATTAGGGGGACAGACAGGTGGTGGGGGACGCTATTATTAGGGGGACAGACAGGTGGTGGTGGTGGGGGACGCTATTATTAGGGGGACAGACAGGTGCTGGAGGTGGTGGGGGACGCTATTATTAGGGGGACAGACAGGTGGTGGGGGACGCTATTATTAGGGGACAGACAGGTGGTGGTGGTGGGGGACGCTATTATTAGGGGGACAGACAGGTGCTGGAGGTGGTGGGGGAACGCTATTATTAGGGGGACAGACAGGTGGTGGGGGACGCTATTATTAGGGGGACAGACAGGTGCTGGTGGTGGGGGACGCTATTATTAGGGGGACAGACAGGTGCTGGTGGCGGGGGACGCTATTATTAGGGGGACAGACAGGTGGTGTGGGACGCTATTATTAGGGGGGACAGACAGGTGGTGGAGGTGGGGGACACTATGATTAGGGGGACAGACAGGTGCTGGTGGTGGGGGACGCTATTATTAGGGGGACAGACAGGTGCTGGAGGTGGTGGGGGACGCTATTATTAGGGGGACAGACAGGTGGTGGGGGACGCTATTATTAGGGGGACAGACAGGTGGTGGAGGACGCTATTATTAGGGGGGACAGACAGGTGGTGGTGGTGGGGGACGCTATTATTAGGGGGACAGACAGGTGCTGGAGGTGGGGGACGCTATTATTAGGGGACAGACAGGTGCTGGTGGTGGGGGACGCTATTATTAGGGGGACAGGACAGGTGCTGGTGGTGGGGGACGCTATTATTAGGGGACAGACAGGTGCTGGTGGTGGGGGACGCTATTAGGGGGACAGACAGGTGGTGGTGGTGGGGGACGCTATTATTAGGGGGACAGACAGGTGCTGGTGGTGGGGGACGCTATTAGGGGGACAGACAGGTGGTGGTGGTGGGGGACGCTATTATTAGGGGGACAGACAGGTGCTGGTGGTGGGGGACGCTATTATTAGGGGGACAGACAGGTGGTGGTGGTGGGGGACGCTATTATTGAGGGGGACAGACGAGGTGCTGGTGGTGGGGGACGCTATTAGGGGGACAGACAGGTGGTGGGGGACGCTATTATTAGGGGGACAGACAGGTGCTGGTGGTGGGGGACGCTATTATTAGGGGGACAGACAGGTGGTGGGGGACGCTATTATTAGGGGGACAGACAGGTGCTGGTGGTGGGGGACGCTATTATTAGGGGGACCGACAGGTGCTGGAGGTGGGGGACGCTATTAGGGGGGACAGGACAGGTGCTGGTGGTGGGGGACGCTATTATTAGGGGGACAGGACAGGTGCTGGTGGTGGGGGACGCTATTATTAGGGGGACAGACAGGTGCTGGTGGGTGGGGGACGCTATTATTAGGGAGACAGACAGGTGGTGGAGGTGGGGGACGCTATTATTAGGGGGACAGACAGGTGCTGGTGGTGGGGGACGCTATTATTAGGGGGACAGACAGGTGCTGGTGGTGGGGGACGCTATTAGGGGACAGACAGGTGGTGGTGGTGGGGGACGCTATTATTAGGGGGACAGACAGGTGCTGGTGGTGGGGGACGCTATTATTAGGGGGACAGGACAGGTGGTGGGGGACGCTATTATTAGGGGGACAGACAGGTGCTGGTGGTGGGGGACGCTATTTATTAGGGGGACAGACAGGTGCTGGTGGTGGGGGACGCTATTATTAGGGGGACAGACAGGTGGTGGGGGACGTTATTATTAGGGGGACAGACAGGTGGTGGTGGTGGGGGACGCTATTATTAGGGGGACAGACAGGTGGTGGGGGACGCTATTATAAGGGGACAGACAGGTGGTGGGGGACGCTATTATTAGGGGGACAGACAGGTGGTGGGGGGACGCTATTATTAGGGGGACAGACAGGTGGTGGGGGACGCTATTATTAGGGGGACAGACAGGTGCTGGTGGTGGGGGACGCTATTATTAGGGGGACAGACAGGTGCTGGTGGTGGGGGACGCTATTATTAGGGGGACAGACAGGTGGTGGGGGACGCTATTATTAGGGGGACAGACAGGTGCTGGTGGTGGGGGACGCTATTATTAGGGGGACAGACAGGTGCTGGTGGTGGGGGACGCTATTATTAGGGGGACAGACAGGTGGTGGGGGACGTTATTATTAGGGGGACAGACAGGTGGTGGTGGTGGGGGACGCTATTATTAGGGGGACAGACAGGTGGTGGGGGGACGCTATTATAAGGGGGACAGACAGGTGGTGGGGGACGCTATTATTAGGGGGACAGACAGGTGGTGGGGGACGCTATTATTAGGGGGACTGACAGGTGGTGGGGGACGCTATTATTAGGGGGACAGACAGGTGCTGGTGGTGGGGGACGCTATTATTAGGGGGACAGACAGGTGCTGGTGGTGGGGGACGCTATTATTAGGGGGACAGACAGGTGCTGGTGGTGGGGGACGCTATTATTAGGGGGACAGACAGGTGGTGGGGGGACGCTATTATTAGGGGGACAGACAGGTGCTGGTGGTGGGGGACGCTATTATTAGGGGGACAGACAGGTGCTGGTGGTGGGGGACGCTATTATTAGGGGGACAGACAGGTGCTGGTGGTGGGGGACGCTATTATTAGGGGGACAGACAGGTGCTGGTGGTGGGGGACGCTATATTAGGGGGGACAGACAGGTGGTGGTGGTGGGGGACGCTATTATAGGGGGACAGACAGGTGGTGGGGGACGCTATTATTAGGGGGACAGACAGGTGCTGGTGGTGGGGACGCTATTAGGGGGGACAGACAGGTGGTGGTGGTGGGGGACGCTATTATTAGGGGGACAGACAGGTGCTGGTGGTGGGGGACGCTATTAGGGGGACAGACAGGTGCTGGTGGTGGGGGACGCTATTATTAGGGAGACAGACAGGTGGTGGAGGTGGGGGACGCTATTATTAGGGGGACAGACAGGTGGTGGTGGTGGGGGACGCTATTATTAGGGGGACAGACAGGTGCTGGTGGTGGGGGACGCTATTATTAGGGGGACAGACAGGTGCTGGTGGTGGGGGACGCTATTATTAGGGGTACAGACAGGTGCTGGTGGTGGGGGACGCTATTATTAGGGGGACAGACAGGTGCTGGTGGTGGGGGACGCTATTATTAGGGGGACAGACAGGTGCTGGTGGTCGGGGACGCTATTATTAGGGGGACAGACAGGTGGTGGGGGACGCTATTATTAGGGGGGACAGACAGGTGGTTGGTGGTGGGGGACGCTATTATTAGGGGGACAGACAGGTGCTGGTGGTGGGGGGACGCTATATTAGGGGGACAGGACAGGTGCTGGTGGTGGGGGGACGCTATTATTAGGGGGACAGACAGGTGCTGGTGGGTGGGGACGCTATTATTAGGGGGACAGACAGGTGCTGGTGGTGGGGGACGTTATTATTAGGGGGACAGACAGGTGCTGGAGTGGGGGACTCTATTATTAGGGGGACAGACAGGTGGTGGGGGACGCTATTAGGGGGACAGACAGGTGCTGTGGTGGGGGAGCGCTATTATTAGGGGGAACAGACAGGTGCTGGAGGTGGGGGACGCTATTATTAGGGGGACAGACAGGTGGTGGGGGACGCTATTATTAGGGGGACAGACAGGTGCTGGTAGTGGGGGACGCTATTATTAGGGGGACAGAAAGGTGGTGGTGGTGGGTGGACGCTATTATTAGGGGGAGACAGACAGGTGCTGGTGGTGGGGGACGCTATTATTAGGGGGACAGACAGGTTGCTGGTGGTGGGGGAACGCTAAAAAATTATTAGGGGGACAGACAGTGGTGGGGGACGCTATTAATTAGGGGGGGACAGACAGGTTGTGGGAGGTAAGCGCTATTATTAGGGGGACAGACGGTGGTGGTGGTGGGGGACGCTATTATTATGGGGGAACAGACAGTGCTGGGTGGTGGGGGGGACGCTATTAGTAGGGGACAGACAGGTGGTGGGGGACGCGTATTATTAGGGGGGGAAGCAGACAGGTGGTGGTGGTGGGGGACGCTATTATTAGGGGGACAGACAGGTGCTGTGGTGGATTGGGGGGACGCTATTATTAGTGGGGGACAGACAGGTGGTGGGGGACGCTATTATTAGGGGGAACAGATACAGGTGGTGGTGGGGGACGCCTTTATTATTAGGGGGACAGACAGGTGCGGTGGTGGGGGACGCTATTATTAGGGGGACAGACAGGTGGTGGTGGTGGGGGACGCTATTATTAGGGGGGACAGACAGGTGCTGGTGGTGGGGGACGCTATATTAGGGGGACAGACAGGTGGTGGTGGTGGGGGACGCTATTATTAGGGGGACAGACAGGTGGTGGGGGACGCTATTATTAGGGGGACAGACAGGTGGTGGTGGGTGGGGGACGCTATTATTAGGGGGACAGACAGGTGGTGGGGGGACGCTATTATTAGGGGGACAGACAGGTGGTGGAGGTGGGGGACGCTATTATTAGGGGGACAGACAGGTGGTGGGGGACGCTATTATTAGGGGGGACAGACAGGTGCTGGTGGTGGGGGACGCTATTATTAGGGGGACAGACAGGTGGTGGGGGACGCTATTATTAGGGGGACAGACAGGTGGTGGGGGACGCTATTATTAGGGGGACAGACAGGTGCTGGTGGTGGGGGACGCTATTATTAGGGGGGACAGACAGGTGCTGGTGGTGGGGGACGCTATTATTAGGGGGACAGACAGGTGCTGGTGGGTGGGGGACGCTATTAGGGGGACAGACAGGTGGTGGGGGACGCTATTAGGGGGGACAGACAGGTGCTGGTGGTGGGGGACGCTATTATTAGGGGGACAGACAGGTGCTGGTGGTGGGGGGACGCTATTATTAGAGAGACAGACAGGTGGTGGAGGTGGGGGACGCTATTATTAGGGGGACAGACAGGTGGTGGTGGTGGGGGACGCTATTATTAGGGGGACAGACAGGTGCTGGGTGGTGGGGGACGCTATTAGGGGGACAGACAGGTGGTGGGGGTGGGGGACGCTATTATTAGGGGGACAGACAGGTGCTGTGGTGGGGGACGCTATTATTAGGGGGACAGGACAGGTGGTGGGGGACGCTATTAGGGGGACAGACAGGTGCTGGTGGTGGGGGACGCTATTATTAGGGGGACAGGACAGGTGGTGGGGGACGCTATTATTAGGGGGGACAGACAGGTGGTGGGGGGACGCTATTATTAGGGGGACAGACACGGTGGTGGTGGTGGGGGACGCTATTATTAGGGGGACAGCACAGGTGTGTGGGGACGCTATTATTAGGGGGGACAGACAGGTGGTGGTGGGGTACGCTATTATTAGGGGGACAGGACAGGTGCTGGTGGTGGGGGACGCTATTATTAGGGGGACAAGACAGGTGCTGGTGGTGGGGACGCTATTATTAGGGGACAGACAGGTGGTGGGGGGACGCTATTAGGGGGACAGACAGGTGCTGGTGGTGGGGGACGCTATTATTAGGGGGACAGACAGGTGGTGGGGGACGCTATTATTAGGGGGAACAGACAGGGTGGTGGGGGGACGCTATTATTAGGGGGACAGACAGGTGGTGGTGGTGGGGGACGCTATTATTAGGGGGACAGACAGGTGGTGGGGGACAGCTATTATTAGGGGGACAGACAGGTGGTGGTGGGGACGCTATTATTAAGGGGGACAGACAAGGTGCTGGTGGTGGGGGAACGCTATTATTAGGGGGACAGACAGGTGCTGGTGGTGGGGGACGCTATTATTAGGGGGACAGACAGGTGGTGGGGGACGCTATTAGGGGGACAGACAGGTGCTGGTGGGGGGGGACGCTATTATTAGGGGGACAGACAGGTGGTGGGGACGCTATTAGGGGGACAGACAGGTGGTGGGGGACGCTATTATTAGGGGGACAGACAGGTGGTGGTGGTGGGGGACGCTATTATTAGGGGGACAGACAGGTGCTGGAGGTGGTGGGGGACGCTATTATTAGGGGGACAGACAGGTGGTGGGGGACGCCTATTATTAGGGGGACAGACAGGTGGTGGTGGTGGGGGACGCTATTATTAGGGGGACAGACAGGTGCTGGAGGTGGTGGGGGACGCTATTATTAGGGGGACAGAACAGGTGGTGGGGGACGCTATTATTAGGGGGACAGACAGGTGCTGGTGGTGGGGGACGCTATTATTAGGGGGACAGACAGGTGGTGGGGGACGCTATTAGGGGGACAGACAGGTGGTGGCGGGGGGACGCTATTATTAGGGGACAGACAGGTGGTGGGGGACGCTATTACTTAGGGGGACAGACAGGTGCTGGAGGTGGGGGACGCTATTATTAGGGGGACAGACAGGTGGTGGGGGACGCTATTATTAGGGGGGACAGACAGGTGGTGGAGGTGGGGGACGCTATTATTAGGGGGACAGACAGGGTGGTGGGGGACGCTATTATTAGGGGGACAGACAGGTGGTGGAGGTGGGGGACGCTATTATTAGGGGGACAGACAGGTGCTGGTGGTGGGGGACGCTATTATTAGGGGGACAGACAGGTGCTGGAGGTGGTGGGGGACGCTATTATTAGGGGGACAGACAGGTGGTGGGGGACGCTATTAGGGGGACAGACAGGTGGTGGGGGACGCTATTATTAGGGGGACAGACAGGTGGTGGGGGACGCTATTATTAGGGGGACAGACAGGTGGTGGTGGTGGGGGACGCTATTATTAGGGGGACAGACAGGTGCTGGAGGTGGTGGGGGACTCTATTATTAGGGGGACAGACAGGTGGTTGGTGGTGGGGGACGCTATTATTAGGGGGACAGACAGGTGCTGGAGGTGGGGGACGCTATTATTAGGGGGACAGACAGGTGGTGGTGGTGGGGGACGCTATTATTAGGGGGACAGACAGGTGCTGGTGGTGGGGGACGCTATTATTAGGGGGACAGACAGGTGCTGGTGGTGGGGGGACGCTATTAGGGGGACAGACAGGTGGTGGGGGACGCTATTAGGGGGACAGACAGGTGCTGGAGGTGGGGGACGCTATTATTAGGGGGACAGACAGGTGGTGGAGGACGCTATTATTACGGGGACAGACAGGTGCTGGTGGTGGGGGACGCTATTAGGGGGACAGACAGGTGGTGGTGGTGGGGGACGCTATTATTAGGGGGACAGACAGGTGCTGGTGGTGGGGGACGCTATTATTAGGGGGACAGACAGGTGGTGGGGGACGCTATTATTAGGGGGACAGACAGGTGCTGGTGGTGGGGGACGCTATTATTAGGGGGACAGACAGGTGCTGGAGGTGGGGGACGCTATTATTAGGGGGACAGACAGGTGGTGTGGGACGCTATTATTAGGGGGACAGACAGGTGGTGGTGGTGGGGGACGCTATTATTAGGGGGACAGACAGGTGCTGGTGGTGGGGGACGCTAATATTAGGGGACAGACAGGTGGTGGGGGACGTTATTATTAGGGGGACAGACAGGTGGTGGTGGTGGGGGACGCTATTATTAGGGGGACAGACAGGTGGTGGGGGACGCTATTATTAGGGGGACAGACAGGTGGTGGGGGACGCTATTATTAGGGGGACAGACAGGTGGTGGGGGACGCTATTATTAGGGGGACAGACAGGTGCGGGTGGTGGGGGACGCTATTATTAGGGGGACAGACAGGTGCTGGTGGTGGGGGACGCTATTATTAGGGGGACAGACAGGTGGTGGGGGACGCTATTATTAGGGGGACAGACAGGTGCTGGTGGTGGGGGACGCTATTATTAGGGGGACAGACAGGTGCTGGTGGTGGGGGACGCTATTATTAGGGGGACAGACAGGTGCTGGTGGTGGGGGACGCTATTATTAGGGGACAGACAGGTGCTGGTGGTGGGGGACGCTATTATTAGGGGGACAGACAGGTGCTGGTGGTGGGGGACGCTATTATTAGGGGGACAGACAGGTGGTGGGGGACGCTATTATTAGGGGGACAGGACAGGTGGTGGTGGTGGGGGACGCTATTATTAGGGGGACAGACAGGTGGTGGTGGTGGGGACGCTATTATTAGGTGGACAGACAGGTGGTGGTGGTGGGGGACGCTATTATTAGGGGACAGACAAGTGCTGGTGGTGGGGGACGCTATTATTAGGGGGACAGACAGGTGCTGGTGGTGGGGGACGCTATTATTAGGGGGGCAGACAGGTGCTGGTGGTGGGGGACGTTATTATTAGGGGGACAGACAGGTGCTGGAGGTGGGGGACGCTATTATTAGGGGGACAGACAGGTGGTGGGGGACGCTATTAGGGGACAGACAGGTGCTGTGGTTGGGGGACGCTATTATTAGGGGACAGACAGGTGCTGGTGGTGGGGGACGCTATTATTAGGGGGACAGACAGGTGCTGGTGGGGGGGGACGCTATTATTAGGGGGACAGACAGGTGGTGGGGGACGCTATTAGGGGGACAGACAGGTGGTGGGGGGACGCTATTATTAGGGGGACAGACAGGTGGTGGTGGTGGGGGACGCTATTATTAGGGGGACAGACAGGTGGTGGGGGACGCTATTATTAGGGGGACAGACAGGTGGTGGTGGGGGGACGCTATTATTAGGGGGACAGACAGGTGCTGGTGGTGGGGGACGCTATTATTAGGGGGACAGACAGGTGGTGGGGGACGCTATTAGGGGGACAGACAGGTGCTGGTGGTGGGGGACGCTATTATTAGGGGGACAGACAGGTGGTGGGGGACGCTATTATTAGGGGGACAGACAGGTGGTGGGGGACGCTATTATTAGGGGGACAGACAGGTGGTGGGGGACGCTATTATTAGGGGGACAGACAGGTGCTGGTGGTGGGGGACGCTATTATTAGGGGGACAGACAGGTGCTGGTGGTGGGGGACGCTATTATTAGGGGACAGACAGGTGGTGGGGGACGCTATTATTAGGGGGACAGACAGGTGCTGGTGGTGGGGGACGCTATTATTAGGGGGACAGACAGGTGCTGGTGGTGGGGGACGCTATTATTAGGGGGACAGACAGGTGCTGGTGGTGGGGGACGCTATTATTAGGGGGACAGACAGGTGCTGGTGGTGGGGGACGCTATTATTAGGGGGACAGACAGGTGCTGGTGGTGGGGGACGCTATTATTAGGGGGACAGACAGGTGGTGGGGGACGCTATTATTAGGGGGACAGACAGGTGGTGGTGGTGGGGGACGCTATTATTAGGGGGACAGACAGGTGCTGGTGGTGGGGGACGCTATTATTAGGGGGACAGACAGGTGCTGGTGGTGGGGGACGCTATTATTAGGGGGACAGACAGGTGCTGGTGGTGGGGGACGCTATTATTAGGGGGGCAGACAGGTGGTGGTGGTGGGGGGACGTTATTATTAGGGGGGACAGACAGGTGCTGGAGGTGGGGGGACGCTATATTAGGGGGACAGACAGGTGGTGGGGGACGCTATTATTAGGGGGACAGACAGGTGCTGGTGGTGGGGGACGCTATTAGGGGGACAGACAGGTGCTGGTGGTGGGGGACGCTATTATTAGGGGGACAGACAGGTGGTGGGGGACGCTATTATTAGGGGGACAGACAGGTGGTGGAGGTGGGGGACGCTATTATTAGGGGGACAGACACGTGGTGGGGGACGCTATTATTAGGGGGACAGACAGGTGCTGGTGGTGGGGGACGCTATTATTAGGGGGACAGACAGGTGGTGGGGGACGCTATTATTAGGGGGACAGACAGGTGGTGGTGGTGGGGGACGCTATTATTAGGGGGACAGACAGGTGGTGGTGGTGGGGGACGTTATTATTAGGGGGACAGACAGGTGGTGGGGGACGCTATTAGGGGGACCGACAGGTGGTGGGGGACGCTATTATTAGGGGACAGACAGGTGGTGGTGGTGGGGGACGCTATTATTAGGGGGACAGGACAGGTGGTGGGGGACGCTATTATTAGGGGGACAGACAGGTGGTGGTGGGGGACGCTATTAATAGGGGGACAGACAGGTGCTGGTGGTGGGGGACGCTATTATTAGGGGGACAGACAGGTGCTGGTGGTGGGGGACGCTATTATTAGGGGGACAGACAGGTGGTGGGGGACGCTATTAGGGGGACAGACAGGTGCTGGAGGTGGGGGACGCTATTATTAGGGGGACAGACAGGTGGTGGGGGACGCTATTATTAGGGGGACAGACAGGTGGTGGGGGACGCTATTAGTAGGGGGACAGACAGGTGGTGGTGGTGGGGGACGCTATTATTAGGGGGACAGACAGGTGGTGGGGGACGCTATTATTAGGGGGACAGACAGTGGTGGTGGGGACGCTATTATTAGGGGGACAGACAGGTGCTGGTGGTGGGGGACGCTATTATTAGGGGGGACAGACAGGTGCTGGTGGTGGGGGACGCTATTATTAGGGGGACAGACAGGTGGTGGGGGACGCTATTAGGGGGACAGACAGGTGCTGGTGGTGGGGGACGCTATTATTAGGGGGACAGACAGGTGGTGGGGGACGCTATTAGGGGGACAGACAGGTGGTGGGGGACGCTATTATTAGGGGGACAGACAGGTGGTGGTGGTGGGGGACGCTATTATTAGGGGACAGACAGGTGCTGGAGGTGGTGGGGGACGCTATTATTAGGGGGACAGACAGGTGGTGGGGGACGCTATTATTAGGGGGACAGACAGGTGGTGGTGGTGGGGGACGCTATTATTAGGGGGACAGACAGGTGCTGGAGGTGGTGGGGGACGCTATTATTAGGGGGACAGACAGGTGGTGGGGGACGCTATATTAGGGGGACAGACAGGTGCTGGTGGTGGGGGACGCTATTATTAGGGGGACAGACAGGTGGTGGGGGACGCTATTAGGGGGACAGACAGGTGGTGGAGGTGGGGGACGCTATTATTAGGGGGACAGACAGGTGCTGGTGGCGGGGGACGCTATTATTAGGGGGACAGACAGGTGGTGGGGGACGCTATTATTAGGGGGACAGACAGGTGCTGGAGGTGGGGGACGCTATTATTAGGGGGACAGACAGGTGGTGGGGGACGCTATTATTAGGGGGACAGACAGGTGGTGGAGGTGGGGGACGCTATTATTAGGGGGACAGACAGGTGGTGGGGGACGCTATTATTAGGGGGACAGACAGGTGGTGGAGGTGGGGGACGCTATTATTAGGGGGACAGACAGGTGCTGGTGGTGGGGGACGTTATTATTAGGGGGACAGACAGGTGCTGGAGGTGGTGGGGGACGCTATTATTAGGGGGACAGACAGGTGGTGGGGGACGCTATTAGGGGGACAGACAGGTGGTGGGGGACGCTATTATTAGGGGGACAGACAGGTGGTGGAGGACGCTATTATTAGGGGGACAGACAGGTGGTGGTGGTGGGGGACGCTATTATTAGGGGGACAGACAGGTGCTGGAGGTGGGGGACGCTATTATTAGGGGGACAGACAGGTGCTGGTGGTGGGGGACGCTATTATTAGGGGGACAGACAGGTGCTGGTGGTGGGGGACGCTATTATTAGGGGGACAGACAGGTGCTGGTGGTGGGGGACGCTATTAGGGGGACAGACAGGTGGTGGGGGACGCTATTAGGGGGACAGACAGGTGCTGGAGGTGGGGGACGCTATTATTAGGGGGACAGACAGGTGGTGGAGGACGCTATTATTACGGGGACAGACAGGTGCTGGTGGTGGGGGGCGCTATTAGGGGGACAGACAGGTGGTGGTGGTGGGGGACGCTATTATTAGGGGGACAGACAGGTGCTGGTGGTGGGGGACGCTATTATTAGGGGGACAGACAGGTGGTGGGGGACGCTATTATTAGGGGGACAGACAGGTGCTGGTGGTGGGGGACGCTATTATTAGGGGGACAGACAGGTGCTGGTGGTGGGGGACGCTATTATTAGGGGGACAGACAGGTGGTGGGGGACGCTATTATTAGGGGGACAGACAGGTGGTGGTGGTGGGGGACGCTATTATTAGGGGGACAGACAGGTGCTGGTGGTGGGGGACGCTAATATTAGGGGGACAGACAGGTGGTGGGGGACGTTATTATTAGGGGGACAGACAGGTGGTGGTGGTGGGGGACGCTATTATTAGGGGGACAGACAGGTGGTGGGGGACGCTATTATTAGGGGGACAGACAGGTGGTGGGGGACGCTATTATTAGGGGGACAGACAGGTGGTGGGGGACGCTATTATTAGGGGGACAGACAGGTGCTGGTGGTGGGGGACGCTATTATTAGGGGGACAGGACAGGTGCTGGTGGTGGGGGACGCTATTATTAGGGGGACAGACAGGTGGTGGGGGACGCTATTATTAGGGGGACAGACAGGTGCTGGTGGTGGGGGACGCTATTATTAGGGGGACAGACAGGTGGTGGGGGACGCTATTATTAGGGGGACAGACAGGTGGTGGTGGTGGGGGACGCTATTATTAGGGGGACAGACAGGTGCTGGTGGTGGGGGACGCTATTATTAGGGGGACAGACAGGTGCTGGTGGTGGGGGACGCTATTATTAGGGGGACAGACAGGTGCTGGTGGTGGGGGACGCTATTATTAGGGGGACAGACAGGTGGTGGGGGACGCTAGTATTAGGGGGACAGACAGGTGGTGGTGGTGGGGGACGCTATTATTAGGGGGACAGACAGGTGCTGGTGGTGGGGACGCTATTATTAGGGGGACAGACAGGTGCTGGTGGTGGGGGACGCTATTATTAGGGGGACAGACAGGTGCTGGAGGTGGGGGGACGCTATTATTAGGGGGACAGACAGGTGCTGGTGGTGGGGGACGCTATTATTAGGGGGGCAGACAGGTGCTGGTGGTGGGGGACGCTATTATTAGGGGGACAGACAGGTGCTGGAGGTGGGGGACGCTATTATTAGGGGGACAGACAGGTGGTGGGGGACGCTATTAGGGGGACAGACAGGTGCTGTGGTGGGGGACGCTATTATTAGGGGGACAGACAGGTGCTGGAGGTGGGGGACGCTATTATTAGGGGGACAGACAGGTGGTGGGGGACGCTATTATTAGGGGGACAGACAGGTGCTGGTGGTGGGGGACGCTATTATTAGGGGGACAGACAGGTGGTGGTGGTGGGGGACGCTATTATTAGGGGGACAGACAGGTGCTGGTGGTGGGGGACGCTATTATTAGGGGGACAGACAGGTGCTGGTGGTGGGGGACGCTATTATTAGGGGGACAGACAGGTGGTGGGGGACGCTATTATTAGGGGGACAGACAGGTGGTGGGGGACGCTATTATTAGGGGGACAGACAGGTGGTGGTGGTGGGGGACGCTATTATTAGGGGGACAGACAGGTGGTGGGGGTGGGGGCCCGCTATTATTAGGGGGACAGACAGGTGCTGGAGGTGGGGGACGCTATTATTAGGGGGACAGACAGGTGGTGGGGGACGCTATTATTAGGGGGACAGACAGGTGGTGGAGGACGCTATTATTAGGGGGACAGACAGGTGGTGGGGGACGCTATTATTAGGGGGACAGACAGGTGGTGGTGGGGGACGCTATTATTAGGGGACAGACAGGTGCTGGTGGACGCTATTATTAGGGGGACAGACAGGTGCTGGTGGTGGGGGACGCTATTATTAGGGGGACAGACAGGTGGTGGGGGTGGGGGACGCTATTATTAGGGGGACAGACAGGTGGTGGGGGTGGGGGACGCTATTATTAGGGGGACAGACAGGTGCTGGAGGTGGGGGACGCTATTATTAGGGGAACAGACAGGTGGTGGGGGACGCTATTATTAGGGGGACAGACAGGTGGTGGAGGACGCTATTATTAGGGGGACAGACAGGTGGTGGTGGTGGGGGACGCTATTATTAGGGGGACAGACAGGTGCTGGTGGTGGGGGACGCTATTATTAGGGGGACAGACAGGTGGTGGGGGACGTTATTATTAGGGGGACAGACAGATGCTGGAGGTGGTGGGGGACGCTATTATTAGGGGGACAGACAGGTGCTGGAGGTGGTGGGGGACGCTATTATTAGGGGGACAGACAGGTGGTGGAGGTGGGGGACGCTATTATTAGGGGGACAGACAGGTGGTGGGGGACGCTATTAGGGGGACAGACAGGTGCTGGTGGTGGGGGACGCTATTATTAGGGGGACAGACAGGTGGTGGGGGACGCTATTATTAGGGGGACAGACAGGTGCTGGAGGTGGGGGACGCTATTATTAGGGGACAGACAGGTGGTGGGGGACGCTATTATTAGGGGGACAGACAGGTGCTGGTGGTGGGGGACGCTATTATTAGGGGGACAGACAGGTGCTGGTGGTGGGGACGCTATTAGGGGGACAGACAGGTGGTGGGGGACGCTATTATTAGGGGGACAGACAGGTGCTGGTGGTGGGGGACGCTATTATTAGGGGGACAGACAGGTGGTGGGGGACGCTATTATTAGGGGGACAGACAGGTGGTGGTGGTGGGTGACGCTATTATTAGGGGGACAGACAGGTGCTGGTGGTGGGGGACGCTATTATTAGGGGGACAGACAGGTGCTGGTGGTGGGGGACGTTATTATTAGGGGGACAGACAGGTGGTGGTGGTGGGGGACGCTATTATTAGGGGGACAGACAGGTGGTGGGGGACGCTATTATTAGGGGGACAGACAGGTGGTGGAGGTGGGGGACGCTATTATTAGGGGGACAGACAGGTGGTGGGGGACGCTATTATTAGGGGGACAGACAGGTGCTGGAGGTGGTGGGGGACGCTATTATTAGGGGGACAGACAGGTGCTGGAGGTGGGGGACGCTATTATTAGGGGGACAGACAGGTGGTGGGGGACGCTATTATTAGGGGGACAGACAGGTGCTGGTGGTGGGGGACGCTATTATTAGGGGGACAGACAGGTGCTGGTGGTGGGGGACGCTATTAGGGGGACAGACAGGTGGTGGTGGTGGGGGACGCTATTATTAGGGGGACAGACAGGTGCTGGAGGTGGGGGACGCTATTATTAGGGGGACAGACAGGTGCTGGTGGTGGAGGACGCTATTATTAGGGGGACAGACAGGTGGTGGGGGACGCTATTATTAGGGGGACAGACAGGTGGTGGGGGACGCTATTATTAGGGGGACAGACAGGTGGTGGTGGTGGGGGACGCTATTATTAGGGGGACAGACAGGTGCTGGTGGTGGGGGACGCTATTATTAGGGGGACAGACAGGTGCTGGTGGTGGGGGACGCTATTATTAGGGGGACAGACAGGTGGTGGTGGACGCTATTATTAGGGGGACAGACAGGTGGTGGGGGACGCTATTATTAGGGGGACAGACAGGTGGTGGGGGACGCTATTATTAGGGGGACAGACAGGTGGTGGGGGACGCTATTATTAGGGGGACAGACAGGTGGTGGGGGACGCTATTATTAGGGGGACAGACTGGTGGTGGGGGACGCTATTATTAGGGGGACAGACAGGTGCTGGAGGTGGGGGACGCTATTATTAGGGGGACAGACAGGTGGTGGGGGACGCTATTATTAGGGGGACAGACAGGTGGTGGGGGACGCTATTATTAGGGGGACAGACAGGTGCTGGAGGTGGGGGACGCTATTATTAGGGGGACAGACAGGTGGTGGTGGTGGAGGACGCTATTATTAGGGGGACAGACAGGTGGTGGGGGTGGGGGACGCTATTATTAGGGGGACAGACAGGTGCTGGAGGTGGGGGACGCTATTATTAGGGGGACAGACAGGTGGTGGGGGACGCTATTATTAGGGGGACAGACAGGTGCTGGAGGTGGGGGACGCTATTATTAGGGGGACAGACAGGTGGTGGGGGACGCTATTATTAGGGGGACAGACAGGTGCTGGAGGTGGGGGACGCTATTATTAGGGGGACAGACAGGTGGTGGGGGACGCTATTAGGGGGACAGACAGGTGGTGGTGGTGGGGGACGCTATTATTAGGGGGACAGACAGGTGCTGGTGGTGGGGGACGCTATTATTAGGGGGACAGACAGGTGGTGGGGGACGCTATTATTAGGGGGACAGACAGGTGCTGGTGGTGGGGGACGCTATTATTAGGGGGACAGACAGGTGGTGGGGGACGCTATTATTAGGGGGACAGACCGGTGCTGGAGGTGGTGGGGGACGCTATTATTAGGGGGACAGACAGGTGCTGGTGGTGGGGGACGCTATTATTAGGGGGACAGACAGGTGCTGGTGGTGGTGGGGGACGCTATTATTAGGGGGACAGACAGGTGGTGGGGGACGCTATTATTAGGGGGACAGACAGGTGGTGGTGGGGGACGCTATTATTAGGGGGACAGACAGGTGCTGGTGGTGGGGGACGCTATTATTAGGGGGACAGACAGGTGCTGGTGGTGGGGGACGCTATTATTAGGGGGACAGGACAGGTGGTGGGGGACGCTATTATTAGGTGGACAGACAGGTGGTGGTGGTGGGGGACGCTATTATTAGGGGGACAGACAGGTGCTGGTGGTGGGGGACGCTATTATTAGGGGGACAGACAGGTGCTGGTGGTGGGGGACGCTATTATTAGGGGGACAGACAGGTGGTGGGGGTGGGGGACGCTATTATTAGGGGGACAGACAGGTGGTGGGGGTGGGGGACGCTATTATTAGGGGGACAGACAGGTGGTGGGGGTGGGGGACGCTATTATTAGGGGGACAGACAGGTGCTGGAGGTGGGGGACGCTATTATTAGGGGAACAGACAGGTGGTGGGGGACGCTATTATTAGGGGGACAGACAGGTGCTGGTGGTGGGGGACGCTATTATTAGGGGGACAGACAGGTGGTGGGGGACGTTATTATTAGGGGGACAGACAGATGCTGGAGGTGGTGGGGGACGCTATTATTAGGGGGACAGACAGGTGCTGGAGGTGGTGGGGGACGCTATTATTAGGGGGACAGACAGGTGGTGGAGGTGGGGGACGCTATTATTAGGGGGACAGACAGGTGGTGGTGGTGGGGGACGCTATTAGGGGGACAGACAGGTGCTGGTGGTGGGGGACGCTATTATTAGGGGGACAGACAGGTGGTGGGGGTGGGGGACGCTATTATTAGGGGGACAGGACAGGTGCTGGAGGTGGGGGACGCTATTATTAGGGGGACAGACAGGTGGTGGGGGACGCTATTATTAGGGGGACAGACAGGTGGTGGGGGACGCTATTATTATGGGGACAGACAGGTGGTGGAGGTGGGGGACGCTATTATTAGGGGGACAGACAGGTGGTGGGGGACGCTATTATTAGGGGGACAGACAGGTGCTGGAGGTGGTGGGGGACGCTATTATTAGGGGGACAGACAGGTGCTGGAGGTGGGGGACGCTATTATTAGGGGGACAGACAGGTGGTGGGGGACGCTATTATTAGGGGGACAGACAGGTGCTGGAGGTGGTGGGGGACGCTATTATTAGGGGGACAGACAGGTGCTGGTGGTGGGGGACGCTATTATTAGGGGGACAGACAGGTGCTGGTGGTGGGGGACGCTATTAGGGGGACAGACAGGTGCTGGTGGTGGGGGACGCTATTATTAGGGGGACAGACAGGTGGTGGGGGACGTTATTATTAGGGGGACAGACAGGTGCTGGTGGTGGGGGACGCTATTAGGGGGACAGACAGGTGCTGGTGGTGGGGGACGCTATTATTAGGGGGACAGACAGGTGGTGGGGGACGTTATTATTAGGGGGACAGACAGGTGCTGGTGGTGGGGGACGCTATTATTAGGGGGACAGACAGGTGGTGGGGGACGCTATTATTAGGGGGACAGACAGGTGCTGGAGGTGGTGGGGGACGCTATTATTAGGGGGACAGACAGGTGGTGGGGGACGCTATTATTAGGGGGACAGACAGGTGCTGGTGGTGGGGGACGCTATTATTAGGGGGACAGACAGGTGGTGGGGGACGCTATTATTAGGGGGACAGACAGGTGGTGGGGGACGCTATTATTAGGGGGACAGACAGGTGCTGGAGGTGGGGGACGCTATTATTAGGGGGACAGACAGGTGGTGGGGGACGCTATTATTAGGGGGACAGACAGGTGCTGGTGGTGGGGGACGCTATTATTAGGGGGACAGACAGGTGCTGGTGGTGGGGGACGCTATTATTAGGGGGACAGACAGGTGCTGGTGGTGGGGGACGCTATTATTAGGGGGACAGACAGGTGGTGGGGGACGCTATTATTAGGGGGACAGACAGGTGCTGGAGGTGGTGGGGGACGCTATTATTAGGGGGACAGACAGGTGGTGGGGGACGCTATTATTAGGGGGACAGACAGGTGCTGGTGGTGGGGGACGCTATTATTAGGGGGACAGACAGGTGGTGGGGGACGATATTATTAGGGGGACAGACAGGTGGTGGGGGACGCTATTATTAGGGGGACAGACAGGTGGTGGGGGACGCTATTATTAGGGGGACAGACAGGTGGTGGTGGTGGGGGACGCTATTATTAGGGGGACAGACAGGTGGTGGGGGACGCTATTATTAGGGGGACAGACAGGTGCTGGTGGTGGGGGACGTTATTATTAGGGGGACAGACAGGTGGTGGTGGTGGGGGACGCTATTATTAGGGGGACAGACAGGTGGTGGGGGACGCTATTATTAGGGGGACAGACAGGTGCTGGAGGTGGGGGACGCTAATATTAGGGGGACAGACAGGTGGTGGGGGACGCTATTAGGGGGACAGACAGGTGCTGGTGGTGGGGGACGCTATTATTAGGGGGACAGACAGGTGGTGGTGGTGGGGGACTTTATTATTAGGGGGACAGACAGGTGCTGGTGGTGGGGGACGCTATTATTAGGGGGACAGACAGGTGGTGGTGGTGGGGGACTTTATTATTAGGGGGACAGACAGGTGGTGGGGGACGCTATTATTAGGGGGACAGACAGGTGGTGGGGGACGCTATTATTAGGGGGACAGACAGGTGCTGGTGATGGGGGACGCTATTATTAGGGGGACAGACAGGTGGTGGAGGTGGGGGACGCTATTAGGGGGACAGACAGGTGGTGGGGGACGCTATTATTAGGGGGACAGACAGGTGGTGGGGGACGCTTTTATTAGGGGGACAGACAGGTGCTGGTGGTGGGGGACGCTATTATTAGGGGACAGACAGGTGGTGGGGGACGCTATTATTAGGGGGACAGACAGGTGCTGGTGGTGGGGGACGTTATTATTAGGGGGACAGACAGGTGGTGGTGGTGGGGACGCTATTATTAGGGGGACAGACAGGTGGTGGTGGTGGGGGACGCTATTATTAGGGGGACAGGACAGGTGCTGGTGGTGGGGGACGCTATTATTAGGGGGACAGACAGGTGGTGGGGGACGCTATTATTAGGGGGACAGACTGGTGGTGGGGGACGCTATTATTAGGGGGACAGACAGGTGCTGGTGGTGGGGGACGCTATTATTAGGGGGACAGACAGGTGCTGGTGGTGGGGGACGCTATTATTAGGGGGACAGACAGGTGGTGGGGGACGCTATTATTAGGGGGACAGACAGGTGCTGGTGGTGGGGGACGCTATTATTAGGGGGACAGACAGGTGGTGGGGGACGCTATTATTAGGGGGACAGACAGGTGCTGGTGGTGGGGGACGCTATTATTAGGGGGACAGACAGGTGGTGGGGGACGCTATTATTAGGGGGACAGACAGGTGGTGGTGGTGGGGGACGCTATTATTAGGGGGACAGACAGGTGGTGGAGGTGGGGGACGCTATTATTAGGGGGACAGACAGGTGCTGGTGGTGGGGGACGCTATTATTAGGGGGACAGACAGGTGCTGGTGGTGGGGGACGCTATTATTAGGGGGACAGACAGGTGGTGGGGGACGCTATTATTAGGGGGACAGACAGGTGCTGGTGGTGGGGGACTCTATTATTAGGGGGACAGACAGGTGCTGGAGGTGGTTGGGGACGCTATTATTAGGGGGACAGACAGGTGGTGGTGGTGGGGGACGCTATTATTAGGGGGACAGACAGGTGGTGGTGGTGGGGGACGCTATTATTAGGGGGACAGACAGGTGCTGGTGGTGGGGGACGCTATTATTAGGGGGACAGACAGGTGGTGGTGGTGGGGGACGCTATTATTAGGGGGACAGACAGGTGCTGGAGGTGGGGGACGCTATTATTAGGGGGACAGACAGGTGCTGGTGGTGGGGGACGCTATTATTAGGGGGACAGACAGGTGCTGGTGGTGGGGGACGCTATTAGGGGGACAGACAGGTGGTGGGGGACGCTATTATTAGGGGGGACAGACAGGTGCTGGTGGTGGGGGACGCTATTATTAGGGGGACAGACAGGTGGTGGTGGTGGGGGACGCTATTATTAGGGGGACAGACAGGTGGTGGTGGTGGGGGACGCTATTATTAGGGGGACAGACAGGTGCTGGAGGTGGGGGACGCTATTATTAGGGGGACAGACAGGTGGTGGGGGACGCTATTATTAGGGGGACAGACAGGTGCTGGTGGTGGGGGACGCTATTATTAGGGGGACAGACAGGTGCTGGTGGTGGGGGACGCTATTATTAGGGGGACAGACAGGTGCTGGTGGTGGGGGACGCTATTATTAGGGGGACAGACAGGTGGTGGTGGTGGGGGACGCTATTATTAGGGGGACAGACAGGTGGTGGGGGATGCTATTATTAGGGGGACAGACAGGTGGTGGGGGACGCTATTATTAGGGGGACAGACAGGTGGTGGAGGTGGGGGACGCTATTATTAGGGGGACAGACAGGTGGTGGTGGTGGGGGACGCTATTATTAGGGGGACAGACAGGTGGTGGGGGTGGGGGACGCTATTATTAGGGGGACAGACAGGTGCTGGTGGTGGGGGACGCTATTATTAGGGGGACAGACAGGTGCTGGTGGTGGGGGACGCTATTATTAGGGGGACAGACAGGTGGTGGTGGTGGGGGACGCTATTATTAGGGGGACAGACAGGTGGTGGGGGACGCTATTATTAGGGGGACAGACAGGTGGTGGGGGACGCTATTATTAGGGGGACAGACAGGTGGTGGAGGTGGGGGACGCTATTATTAGGGGGACAGACAGGTGATGGTGGTGGTGGGGGACGCTATTATTAGGGGGACAGACAGGTGGTGGGGGACGCTATTATTAGGGGGACAGACAGGTGGTGGGGGACGCTATTATTAGGGGGACAGACAGGTGCTGGTGGTGGGGGACGCTATTATTAGGGGGACAGACAGGTGGTGGTGGTGGGGGACGCTATTAGGGGGACAGACAGGTGGTGGGGGACGCTATTAGGGGGACAGACAGGTGCTGGGGGACGCTATTATTAGGGGGACAGACAGGTGGTGGGGGACGCTATTATTAGGGGGACAGACAGGTGCTGGTGGTGGGGGACGCTATTATTAGGGGGACAGACAGGTGGTGGGGGACGCTATTAGGGGGACAGACAGGTGCTGGTGGTGGGGGACGCTATTATTAGGGGGACAGACAGGTGGTGGGGGACGCTATTATTAGGGGGACAGACAGGTGGTGGGGGACGCTATTATTAGGGGGACAGACAGGTGCTGGTGGTGGGGGACGCTATTATTAGGGGGACAGACAGGTGCTGGTGGTGGGGGACGCTATTATTAGGGGGACAGACAGGTGCTGGTGGTGGGGGACGCTATTATTAGGGGGACAGACAGGTGCTGGTGGTGGGGGACGCTATTATTAGGGGGACAGACAGGTGGTGGTGGTGGGGGACGCTATTATTAGGGGGACAGACAGGTGGTGGGGGACGCTATTATTAGGGGGACAGACAGGTGTTGGGGGACGCTATTATTAGGGGGACAGACAGGTGGTGGGGGTGGGGACGCTATTATTAGGGGGACAGACAGGTGGTGGAGGTGGGGGACGCTATTATTAGGGGGACAGACAGGTGCTGGTGGTGGGGGACGTTATTATTAGGGGGACAGACAGGTGGTGGGGGACGCTATTATTAGGGGGACAGACAGGTGGTGGGGGACGCTATTATTAGGGGGACAGACAGGTGGTGGGGGACGCTATTATTAGGGGGACAGACAGGTGCTGGTGGTGGGGGACGCTATTATTAGGGGGACAGATAGGTGGTGGGGGACAGACAGGTGCTGGTGGTGGGGGACGCTATTATTAGGGGGACAGACAGGTGGTGGGGGACGCTATTAGGGGGACAGACAGGTGGTGGGGGACGCTATTATTAGGGGGACAGACAGGTGGTGGGGGACGCTATTATTAGGGGGACAGACAGGTGCTGGTGGTGGGGGACGCTATTATTAGGGGGACAGACAGGTGCTGGTGGTGGGGGACGCTATTATTAGGGGGACAGACAGGTGGTGGGGGACGCTATTATTAGGGGGACAGACAGGTGCTGGAGGTGGTGGGGGACGCTATTATTAGGGGGACAGACAGGTGCTGGAGGTGGTGGGGGACGCTATTATTAGGGGGACAGACAGGTGCTGGTGGTGGGGGACGCTATTATTAGGGGGACAGACAGGTGGTGGGGGACGCTATTATTAGGGGGACAGACAGGTGGTGGTGGTGGGGGACGCTATTATTAGGGGGACAGACAGGTGCTGGTGGTGGGGGACGCTATTATTAGGGGGACAGACAGGTGCTGGAGGTGGTGGGGGACTCTATTATTAGGGGGACAGACAGGTGGTGGTGGTGGGGGACGTTATTATTAGGGGGACAGACAGGTGCTGGAGGTGGTGGGGGACGCTATTATTAGGGGGACAGACAGGTGCTGGTGGTGGGGGACGCTATTATTAGGGGGACAGACAGGTGGTGGGGGACGCTATTATTAGGGGGACAGACAGGTGGTGGTGGTGGGGGACGCTATTATTAGGGGGACAGACAGGTGCTGGTGGTGGGGGACGCTATTATTAGGGGGACAGACAGGTGGTGGGGGACGCTATTATTAGGGGACAGACAGGTGCTGGTGGTGGGGGACGCTATTATTAGGGGGACAGACAGGTGGTGGGGGACGCTATTATTAGGGGGACAGACAGGTGCTGGAGGTGGTGGGGGACGCTATTATTAGGGGGACAGACAGGTGGTGGTGGTGGGGGACGCTATTATTAGGGGGACAGACAGGTGGTGGGGGACGCTATTATTAGGGGGACAGACAGGTGCTGGTGGTGGGGGACGCTATTATTAGGGGGACAGACAGGTGCTGGAGGTGGTGGGGGACGCTATTATTAGGGGGACAGACAGGTGGTGGGGGACGCTATTAGGGGGACAGACAGGTGCTGGTGGTGGGGGACGCTATTATTAGGGGGACAGACACGTGGTGGGGGACGCTATTATTAGGGGGACAGACAGGTGCTGGTGGTGGGGGACGTTATTATTAGGGGGACAGACAGGTGGTGGGGGACGCTATTATTAGGGGGACAGACAGGTGCTGGTGGTGGGGGACGCTATTATTACGGGGACAGATAGGTGCTGGTGGTGGGGGACGCTATTAGGGGGACAGACAGGTGGTGGGGGACGCTATTATTAGGGGGACAGACAGGTGGTGGGGGACGCTATTATTAGGGGGACAGACAGGTGGTGGTGGTGGGGGACGCTATTAGGGGGACAGACAGGTGGTGGGGGACGCTATTAGGGGGACAGACAGGTGCTGGTGGTGGGGGACGCTATTATTAGGGGGACAGACAGGTGCTGGTGGTGGGGGACGCTATTATTAGGGGGACAGACAGGTGCTGGTGGTGGGGGACGCTATTAGGGGGACAGACAGGTGGTGGGGGACGCTATTATTAGGGGGACAGACAGGTGCTGGTGGTGGGGGACGCTATTATTAGGGGGACAGACAGGTGCTGGTGGTGGGGGACGCTATTATTAGGGGACAGACAGGTGGTGGGGGACGCTATTATTAGGGGGACAAACAGGTGCTGGAGGTGGTGGGGGACGCTATTATTAGGGGGACAGACAGGTGGTGGGGGACGCTATTATTAGGGGGACAGACAGGTGGTGGTGGTGGGGGACGCTATTAGGGGGACAGACAGGTGGTGGAGGTGGGGGACGCTATTATTAGGGGGACAGACAGGTGCTGGAGGTGGGGGACTCTATTATTAGGGGGACAGACAGGTGGTGGTGGTGGGGGACGCTATTAGGGGGACAGACAGGTGGTGGAGGTGGGGGACGCTATTATTAGGGGGACAGACAGGTGCTGGTGGGGGACGCTATTATTAGGGGGACAGACAGGTGGTGGGGGACGCTATTATTAGGGGGACAGACAGGTGGTGGGGGACGCTATTATTAGGGGGACAGACAGGTGGTGGGGGACGCTATTATTAGGGGGACAGACAGGTGGTGGGGGACGCTATTATTAGGGGGACAGACAGGTGGTGGTGGTGGGGGACGCTATTATTAGGGGGACAGACAGGTGGTGGTGGTGGGGGACGCTATTATTAGGGGGACAGACAGGTGGTGGGGGACGCTATTATTAGGGGGACAGACAGGTGGTGGTGGTGGGGGACGCTATTATTAGGGGGACAGACAGGTGGTGGGGGACGCTATTATTAGGGGGACAGACAGGTGCTGGAGGTGGGGGACGCTATTATTAGGGGGACAGACAGGTGGTGGTGGTGGGGGACGCTATTATTAGGGGGACAGACAGGTGGTGGGGGACGCTATTATTAGGGGGACAGACAGGTGGTGGGGGACGCTATTAGGGGGACAGACAGGTGGTGGAGGTGGGGGACACTATTATTAGGGGGACAGACAGGTGCTGGTGGTGGGGGACGCTATTATTAGGGGGACAGACAGGTGGTGGGGGACGCTATTAGGGGGACAGACAGGTGCTGGTGGTGGGGGACGCTATTATTAGGGGGACAGACAGGTGCTGGTGGTGGGGGACGCTATTATTAGGGGGACAGACAGGTGCTGGTGGTGGGGGACGCTATTATTAGGGGGACAGACAGGTGGTGGGGGACACTATTATTAGGGGGACAGACAGGTGCTGGTGGTGGAGGACGCTATTATTAGGGGGACAGACAGGTGCTTGAGGTGGGGGACGCTATTATTAGGGGGACAGACAGGTGGTGGTGGTGGGGGACGCTATTATTAGGGGGACAGGTGGTGGGGGACGCTATTATTAGGGGGACAGACAGGTGGTGGGGGACCCTATTAGGGGGACAGACAGGTGGTGGTGGTGGGGGACGCTATTATTAGGGGGACAGACAGGTGCTGGTGGTGGGGGACGCTATTATTAGGGGGACAGACAGGTGGTGGTGGTGGGGGACGTTATTATTAGGGGGACAGACAGGTGCTGGTGGTGGGGGACGCTATTATTAGGGGGACAGACAGGTGGTGGGGGACGCTATTATTAGGGGGACAGACAGGTGCTGGGGGACGCTATTATTAGGGGGACAGACAGGTGGTGGTGGTGGGGGACGCTATTATTAGGGGGACAGACAGGTGGTGGGGGACGCTATTATTAGGGGGACAGGTGGTGGTGGTGGGGGACGCTATTATTAGGGGGACAGACAGGTGGTGGTGGTGGGGGACGCTATTATTAGGGGGACAGACAGGTGCTGGAGGTGGTGGGGGACGCTATTATTAGGGGGACAGACAGGTGCTGGAGGTGGTGGGGGACGCTATTATTAGGGGGACAGACAGGTGGTGGTGGTGGGGGACGCTATTATTAGGGGGACAGACAGGTGCTGGTGGTGGGGGACGCTATTATTAGGGGGACAGACAGGTGGTGGGGGACGCTATTATTAGGGGGACAGACAGGTGGTGGGGGACGCTATTATTAGGGGGACAGACAGGTGGTGGGGGACGCTATTATTAGGGGGACAGACAGGTGGTGGTGGTGGGGGACGCTATTATTAGGGGGACAGACAGCTGTGTCCTGGTCTCTCTCTCTCTCCCTGTGGTAAATTCTGGTCTCTCTCTCTCTCTCTCCCTGTGGTAAATTCTGGTCTCTCTCTCTCTCTCTCTCTCCCTGTGGTAAATCCTGGTCTTTCTCTCTCTCTCCCTGTGGTAAATCCCGGTCTCTCTCTCTCTCTCTCTCTCTCTCTCTCTCTCTCTCTCCCCCTGTGGTAAATCCTGGTCTCTCTCTCTCTCCCTGTGGTAAATCCTGGTCTCTCTCTCTCTCTCTCTCTCCCTGTGGTAAATCCTGGTCTCTCTCTCTCCCTGTGGTAAATCCTGGTCTCTCTCTCTCTCTCTCCCTGTGGTAAATCCTGGTCTCTCTCTCTCTCTGGTAAATCCTGGTCCCTCTCTCTCTCTCTCTCTCTCTCTGTGGTAAATCCTGGTCTCTCTCTCTCTCTGTGGTAAATCCTGGTCTCTCTCTCTCTCTCTCTCTGGTAAATCCCGGTCTCTCTCTCTCTCTCTCTCTCCCTGTGGTAAATCCTGGTCTCTCTCTCTCTCTCTCTCTCTCCCTGTGGTAAATCCTGGTCCCTCTCTCTCTCCCTGTGGTAAATCCCGATCTCTCTCTCTCTCTCTCCCTGTGGTAAATCCCGGTCTCTCTCTCTCTCTCTCTCTCCCTGTGGTAAATCCTGGTCTCTCTCTCTCTCCCTGTGGTAAATCCCGATCTCTCTCTCTCCCTGTGGTAAATCCCGGTCTCTCTCTCTCTCTCTCTCTCTCCCTGTGGTAAATCCCGGTCTCTCTCTCTCTCTCTCTCTCTCCCTGTGGTAAATCCTGGTCTCTCTCTCTCTCTCTCCCTGTGGTAAATCCTGGTCTCTCTCTCTCTCTCTCTCCCTGTGGTAAATCCCGGTCTCTCTCTCTCTCTCTCCCTGTGGTAAATCCCGATCTCTCTCTCTCCCTGTGGTAAATCCCGGTCTCTCTCTCTCTCTCCCTGTGGTAAATCCTGGTCTCTCTCTCTCTCCCTGTGGTAAATCCCGATCTCTCTCTCTCTCTCGCTCTCTCTCTCCCTGTGGTAAATCCCGGTCTCTCTCTCTCTCTCGCTCTCTCTCTCTCTCTCTCCCTGTGGTAAATCCCGGTCTGTCTCTCTCTCTCTCTCTCTCCCTGTGGTAAATCCCGGTCTCTCTCTCTCTCTCTCTCTCTCTCTCTCCCTGTGGTAAATCCTGGTCTCTCTCTCGCTCTCTCTCTCTCTCTCCCTGTGGTAAATCCCGGTCTCGCTCTCGCTCTTTGTCTCGCTCTCTCTCGCTCTTTATATAAATCTGACTTTCTCCGTCAGTGTTTTTACCTCACAGTACAACAGGATCTTGTTCCTTTCTGTCTTTCTCACACAACAGGATCCTTCTTGTTACCTCACAGCACACACACTGACACTGACTGGATCTTCACACAGGATCCTTCTTGTTACCTCACAGCACACACACTGACACTGACTGGATCTTCACACAGGATCCTTCTTGTTACCTCACAGCACACACACTGACACTGACTGGATCTTCACACAGGATCCTTCTTGTTACCTCACAGCACACACACTGACACTGACTGGATCTTCACACAGGATCCTTCTGAGCCCCTCCCCTCTTTCCCAGCATGCACAGCACATGTCTGCCTGGTAACTCCTTCACTGCTGGACAACTATCAATGTTGTGTACTGGCACCACTGGCACTCTCCAACTGCCAGACAGAGGTCATTATTAACCCTTCAGAGGAAGAGTCACATTTACCCTGGGCCATATATATATATGTGTGTGTGTACCCCTCCTAGATGTGACCTATATATATACTATATATACATACCCCTCCTAGATGTGACCTATATATATACTATATATACATACCCCTCCTAGATGTGACCTATATATATACTATATATACATACCCCTCCTAGATGTGACCTATATATATACTATATATACATACCCCTCCTAGATGTGACTGATATATATATATACATACCCCTCCTAGATGTGACCTATATATATACTATATATACATACCCCTCCTAGATGTGACCTATATATATACTATATATATATATATATATATATATATATACCCCTCCTAGGTGTGACTGATATATATATATACATACCCCTCCTAGATGTGACCTATATATATACTATATATATATATACCCCTCCTAGATGTGACTGATATATATATACATACCCCTCCTAGATGTGACCTATATATATACTATATATACATACCCCTCCTAGATGTGACCTATATATATACTATATATACATACCCCTCCTAGATGTGACCTATATATATACTATATATACATACCCCTCCTAGATGTGACCTATATATATACTATATATATATATATATATACCCCTCCTAGATGTGACTGATATATATATATATACATACCCCTCCTAGATGTGACTGATATATATATATACATACCCCTCCTAGATGTGACCTATATATATACTATATATATATATATATATATATATATATATATATATATATACCCCTCCTAGGTGTGACTGATATATATATACATACCCCTCCTAGATGTGACCTATATATATACTATATATATATATATACCCCTCCTAGATGTGACCTATATATATACTATATATATATATATATATATACCCCTCCTAGATGTGACTGATATATATATATATATACATACCCCTCCTAGATGTGACCTATATATATACTATATATATATATATATATATATATATATATACCCCTCCTAGGTGTGACTGATATATATATACATACCCCTCCTAGATGTGACCTATATATATACTATATATACATACCCCTCCTAGATGTGACCTATATATATACTATATATACATACCCCTCCTAGATGTGACCTATATATATACACTATATATATATATATATATATACCCCTCCTAGATGTGACTGATATATATATATATACCCCTCCTAGATGTGACCTATATATATACTATATATATATACCGCTCCTAGATGTAACTGATATATATATATATATATACCCCTCCTAGATGTGACCTATATATATACTATATATATATATATACCCAGGGCCGCCATTAGGAATTTCTGGGCCCCATACAACCAAAGTGTCCGGGCCCCCCACATTAATAAAAAAAAAATAGTGTGTTGGCCCCACGCCTTGCTGGGAGGTATAATTTGGTTCAGATCAATTCTAGAGAACTGGCTCATATTCCCCATTTTCCCAATGGCTTAAAATGTAACCTCTGTTATACAGTTATAGAATTGTAGAAACTAAATGTGAACAAGGTGCAATGTAAATGTCCCCATACAGACACTTACTTGTATAGCTGCCTCTTGTGCTCTGTATGCAGTGCGTTATACTCACCCCTGCAACGTACAATTTATAGCGCGTCTACAAGCCCAGCGGGGCTCATTATGATGGAGACTAAAACTTATACAAGAGTGGGGTAGGGGTTCCCCTGTATTCAGAATGCTGGTGAGTACTAGGCAATGTCCCGTCTGGGATTATTGAATTTCGAGGGTCTGGGGGGCTGTGTGATTTGTATATGTTCACCAATATCCCCCCCGGTATGCTCACACACATAGAATATGTTGATAAGGCTAATATAATGAGGCTGTTCCATGTTAGTGAGCATATACAAATCACCCCCCCCCCCCCCCTGGCAGACTAGTTTAGCTCACCCCAGCCAGTGATAGCGAATACATGGCGGTGAGAACGCTTTCTGTTTGTTCAGCAGAGGTGTCTTTATCCTGCTCTGCATAGACCCTCGAAATTCAATAATCCCAGACGGGGCATTGCCTAGTACTCACCAGCATTCTGAATACAGGGGAACCCCTACCCCACTCTTGTATAAGTTTTAGTCTCCATCATAATGAGCCCCGCTGGGCTATAAATTGTACGTTGTAGGGGTGAATATAATGCACTGCATGCAGAGCACAAGAGGCAGCTATACAAGTAAGTGTCTATTTGAATTGCACCTTGTTCACATTTAGTTTCTACAATTTTATAACTGTGTAACAGAGGTTGTATTTTAAGCCACTGGGGAAAATGGGATATATGAGCCAGTTCTCTAGAATTGATCTCACACACAGACACCAGCACACATGTATACAGACACGAGCACACATGTATACAGACACCAGCACACATGTATACAGACACCAGCACACATGTATACAGACACCAGCACACATGTATACAGACACCAGCACACATGTATACAGACACCAGCACACATTTATACAGACACCAGCACACATGTATACAGACATACAGACACCAGCACACATGTATACAGACATACAGACACCAGCACACATGTATACAGACACCAGCACACATGTATACAGACATACAGACACCAGCACACATGTATACAGACACCAGCACACATGTATACAGACATACAGACACCAGCACACATGTATACAGACATACAGACACCAGCACACATGTATACAGACACCAGCACACATGTATACAGACATACAGACACCAGCACACATGTATACAGACACCAGCACACATGTATACAGACATACAGACACCAGCACACATGTATACACACATACAGACACCAGCACACATGTATACAGACATACAGACACCAGCACACCAGGGCACGATGAAGTTTGAACTTCTGCAACCTGGAGAAATCACCTGATATCACCTGCAGTCCTATGTAACACCACATAACACAGTGGTATCTCTGAGTACAGATAATGTAGTAGATTTCACCTGCAGTCCTATGTAACAGCACAGATAACACAGTGATATCTCTGAGTATAGATCATGTAGTAGATGTCACCTGCAGTCCTATGTAACAGCACAGATAACACAGTGATATCCCTCTGAGTACAGATAATGTAGATGTCACCTGCAGTCCTATGTAACACCACAGATAACACAGTGATATCTCTGAAAACAGATAATGTAGTAGCTGTCACCTGCAGTCCTATGTAACACCACAGATAACACAGTGATATCTCTGAGTACAGATAATGTAGTAGCTCTCACCTCGGGGCGCCCCTGCTAAATGATGTTCTACAAAATAAGAAAACCGTCATACAGTGACTGACAGGTGACGTCTTCTTTGATCTGAGGCCTCACTTTCCCTTTTCCTCTCCATCCGGCCCAGACCTCCAGGATGATTCCTTCCAGATACGTTTCATCCCCTTAGAACCTGCGAGACAAACAATTTAGGCTCCGCACATTTCTAGCAACTTCCTTTCCTTTCTCCCTCCTGTCGGCTCCCAAAGTAACTGCGCTGTGTGGGGTGCCCCCTGTATGTAGGATCCCCTGCTGTGCCCCCTGTATGTAGGATCCCCTGCTGTGCCCCCTGTATGTAGGATCCCCTGCTGTGCCCCCTGTGTGTAGGATCCCCTGCTGTGCCCCCTGTATGTAGGATCCCCCGCTGTGCCCCCTGTATGTAGGATCCCCTGCTGTGCCCCCTGTATGTAGGATCCCCTGCTGTGCCCCCTGTATGTAGGATCCCCTGCTGTGCCCCCTGTATGTAGGATCCCCTGCTGTGCCCCCTGTATGTAGGATCCCCCGCTGTGCCCCCTGTATGTAGGATCCCCTGCTGTGCCCCCTGTATGTAGGATCCCCTGCTGTGCCCCCTGTATGTAGGATCCCCTGCTGTGCCCCCTGTATGTAGGATCCCCTGCTGTGCCCCCTGTATGTAGGATCCCCTGCTGTGCCCCCTGTATGTAGGATCCCCTGCTGTGCCCCCTGTATGTAGGATCCCCTGCTGTGCCCCCTGTATGTAGGATCCCCTGCTGTGCCCCCATTAACTAATAATGCCCCCAGAGGTACCCCCATGCACTAATAATGCCCCCAGAGATGCCCCCAGAGGTACCCCCATGAACTAATAATGCCCCCAGAGGTGCCCCCATGAACTAATAATGCCCCCAGAGGTGCCCCCCATATACTAATAATGCCCCCAGAGGTGCCCCCATGAGCTAATAATGCCCCCAGAGGTGCCCCCATGAGCTAATAATGCCCCCAGAGGTGCCCCCATATACTAATAATGCCCCCAGAGGTGCCCCCATATACTAATAATGCCCCCAGAGGTGCCCCCATATACTAATAATGCCCCCAGAGGTGCCCCCATATACTAATAATGCCCCCAGAGGTGCCCCCATATACTAATAACGCCCCCAGAGGTGCCCCCCATACACTTATAATGCCCCCAGAGGTGCCCCCATACAATAATAATGCCCCCAGAGGTGCCCCCATATACTAATAACGCCCCCAGAGGTGCCCCCATACACTAATACCCCCATACACTAATAATGCCCCCAGAGGTGCCCCCATATACTAATAACGCCCCCAGAGGTGCCCCCATACAATAATAATGCCCCCAGAGGTGCCCCCATATACTAATAACGCCCCCAGAGGTGCCCCCATACACTAATAATGCCCCCAGAGGTGCCCCCATACACTAATAATGCCCCCAGAGGTGCCCCCATACACTAATAATGGATAAAACACTTCAAGAAAAAATACACAGTCCTTTCTCTCAGGTAAGCCGGAATAAACAAAAGGCCACGGTCTCACCGTTTAGATGCAGCAGATCCCACAGGCTTCCTTAGCCTTGCAGCTTTGCTAGCGCTCACCCTATGGTTCGGTAACACACCACCCTATGGTTCGGTAACACACCACCCTATGGTTCGGTAACACACCACCCTATGGTTCGGTAACACACCACACTATGGTTCGGTAACACACCACCCTATGGTTCGGTAACACACCACCCTATGGTTCGGTAACACACCACCCTATGGTTCGGTAACACACCACCCTATGGTTCGGTAACACACCACACTATGGTTCGGTAACACACTCCTATGGTTCGGTAACACACCACACTATGGTTCGGTAACACACCACCCTATGGTTCGGTAACACACCACCCTATGGTTCGGTAACACACCACCCTATGGTTCGGTAACACACCACACTATGGTTCGGTAACACACCACCCTATGGTTCGGTAACACACCACACTATGGTTCGGTAACACACCACCCTATGGTTCGGTAACACACCACACTATGGTTCGGTAACACACCACACTATGGTTCGGTAACACACCACACTATGGTTCGGTAACACACCACACTATGGTTCGGTAACACACCACCCTATGGTTCGGTAACACACCACCCTATGGTTCGGTAACACACCACCCTATGGTTCGGTAACACACCACCCTATGGTTCGGTAACACACCACACTATGGTTCGGTAACACACCACCCTATGGTTCGGTAACACACCACCCTATGGTTCGGTAACACACCACCCTATGGTTCGTTAACACACCACCCTATGGTTCGGTAACACACCACACTATGGTTCGGTAACACACCACCCTATGGTTCGGTAACACACCACACTATGGTTCGGTAACACACCACCCTATGGTTCGGTAACACACCACCCTATGGTTCGGTAACACACCACCCTATGGTTCGGTAACACACCACACTATGGTTCGGTAACACACCACCCTATGGTTCGGTAACACACCACCCTATGGTTCGGTAACACACCACCCTATGGTTCGGTAACACACCACACTATGGTTCGGTAACACACCACCCTATGGTTCGGTAACACACCACACTATGGTTCGGTAACACACCACCCTATGGTTCGGTAACACACCACACTATGGTTCGGTAAACACACCACCCTATGGTTCGGTAACACACCACACTATGGTTCGGTAACACACCACCCTATGGTTCGGTAACACACCACCCTATGGTTCGGTAACACACCACACTATGGTTCGGTAACACACCACCCTATGGTTCGGTAACACACCACCCTATGGTTCGGTAACACACCACCCTATGGTTCGGTAACACACCACCCTATGGTTCGGTAACACACCACCCTATGGTTCGGTAACACACCACCCTATGGTTCGGTAACACACCACCCTATAGGTTCGGTAACACACCACCCTATGGTTCGGTAACACACCACCCTATGGTTCGGTAACACACCACCCTATGGTTCGGTAACACACCACCCTATGGTTCGGTAACACACCACCCTCTGGTTCGGTAACACACCACCCTATGGTTCGGTAACACACCACCCTATGGTTCGGTAACACACCACCCTATGGTTCGGTAACACACCACACTATGGTTCGGTAACACACCACCCTATGGTTCGGTAACACACCACACTATGGTTCGGTAACACACCACCCTATGGTTCGGTAACACACCACCCTATGGTTCGGTAACACACCACCCTATGGTTCGGTAACACACCACCCTATGGTTCGGTAACACACCACCCTATGGTTCGGTAACACACCACCCTATGGTTCGGTAACACACCACCCTATGGTTCGGTAACACACCACACTATGGTTCGGTAACACACCACCCTATGGTACGGTAACACACCACCCTATGGTTCGGTAACACACCACCCTATGGTTCGGTAACACACCACCCTATGGTTCGGTAACACACCACCCTATGGTTCGGTAACACACCACCCTATGGTTCGGTAACACACCACACTATGGTTCGGTAACACACCACACTATGGTTCGGTAACACACCACACTATGGTTCGGTAACACACCACACTATGGTTCGGTAACACACTCCTATGGTTCGGTAACACACCACACTATGGTTCGGTAACACACCACCCTATGGTTCGGTAACACACCACACTATGGTTCGGTAACACACCACACTATGGTTCGGTAACACACCACACTATGGTTCGGTAACACACCACCCTATGGTTCGGTAACACACCACCCTATGGTTCGGTAACACACCACCCTATGGTTCGGTAACACACCACCCTATGGTTCGGTAACACACCACACTATGGTTCGGTAACACACCACACTATGGTTCGGTAACACACCACCCTATGGTTCGGTAACACACCACCCTATGGTTCGGTAACACACCACCCTATGGTTCGGTAACATATATATAATAATATATACAATAATATATATTATACTCCAGTATACATCTCTTATATATTATACCCCAGTATACATCTCTTATATATTATACCCCAGTATACATCTCTTATATATTATACTCCAGTATACACCTCTTATATATTATACCCCAGTATACATCTCTTATATATTATACTCCAGTATACATCTCTTATATATTATACTCCAGTATACATCTCTTACATATTATACCCCAGTATACATCTCTTATATATTATACACCAGTATACATCTCTTATATATTATACACCAGTATACATCTCTTATATATTATACCCCCGTATACATCTCTTATATATTATACCCCAGTATACATCTCTTATATATTATACCCCCATATACATCTCTTATATATTATACCCCAGTATACATCTCTTATATATTATACCCCCATATACATCTCTTATATATTATACCCCAGTATACATCTCTTATATATTATACCCCAGTATACATCTCTTATATATTATACCCCAGTATACATCTCTTATATATTATACCCCAGTATACATCTCTTATATATTATACCCCAGTATACATCTCTTATATATTATACCCCAGTATACATCTCTTATATATTATACCCCAGTATACATCTCTTATATATTATACCCCAGTATACATCTCTTATATATTATACCCCAGTATAAATCTCTTATATATTATACTCCAGTATACATCTTATATATTATACCCCAGTATACATCTCTTATATATTATACCCCAGTATACATCTCTTATATATTATACCCCAGTATACATCTCTTATATATTATACCCCAGTATACATCTCTTATATATTATACCCCCGTATACATCTCTTATATATTATACCCCAGTATACATCTCTTATATATTATACCCCAGTATACCCCTCTTATATATTATACCCCAGTATACATCTCTTATATATTATACCCCAGTATAGCATCTCTTATATATTATACTCCAGTATACATCTCTTATATATTATACCCCAGTATACATCTCTTATATATTATACCCCAGTATACATCTTATATATTATACTCCAGTATACATCTCTTATATATTATACCCCAGTATACATCTCTTATATATTATACCCCAGTATACATCTTATATATTATACTCCAGTATACATCTTATATATTATACCCCAGTATACATCTCTTATAGATTATACTCAGTATACATCTCCTATATATTATACCCCAGTATACATCTCTTATATATTATACCCCAGTATACATCTCTTATAGATTATACTCCAGTATACATCTCCTATATATTATACCCCAGTATACATCTCTTATATATTATACCCCAGTATACATCTCTTATATATTATACCCCAGTATACATCTCTTATATATTATACCCCAGTATACATCTCTTATATATTATACCCCAGTATACATCTTATATATTATACTCCAGTATACATCTTATATATTATACCCCAGTATACATCTCTTATATATTATACCCCAGTATACATCTCTTATATATTATACTCCAGTATACATCTCTTATATATTATACCCCAGTATACATCTCTTATATATTATACCCCAGTATACATCTCTTATATATTATACCCCAGTATACATCTCTTATATATTATACCCCAGTATAGCATCTCTTATATATTATACCCCAGTATACATCTCTTATATATTATACCCCAGTATACATCTCTTATACATTATACCCCAGTATACATCTCTTATAGATTATACTCAGTATACATCTCTTATATATTATACCCCAGTATACATCTTATATATTATACCCCAGTATACATCTCTAATATATTATACCCCAGTATACATCTCTTATATATTATACCCCAGTATACATCTCTTATATATTATACCCCAGTATACATCTCATATATTATACCCCAGTATAGCATCTCTTATATATTATACCCCAGTATACATCTCTTATATATTATACCCCAGTATACATCTCTTATACATTATACCCCAGTATACATCTCTTATAGATTATACTCAGTATACATCTCTTATATATTATACCCCAGTATACATCTCTTATATATTATACCCCAGTATACATCTCTTATATTATACCCCAGTATACATCTCTTATATATTATACTCCAGTATACATCTCTTATATATTATACCCCAGTATACATCTCTTATATATTATACCCCAGTATACATCTCTTATATATTATACTCCAGTATACATCTCTTATATATTATACCCCAGTATACATCTCTTATATATTATACCCCAGTATACATCTCCTATATATTATACCCCAGTATACATCTCTTATATATTATACCCCAGTATACATCTCTTATATATTATACCCCAGTATACATCTCTTATAGATTATACTCCAGTATACATCTCTTATATATTATACTCCCGTATACATCTCTTATATATTATACCCCAGTATACATCTCTTATATATTATACACCAGTATAGCATCTCATATATTATACCCCAGTATACATCTCTTATATATTATACCCCAGTATAGCATCTCATATATTATACCCCAGTATACATCTCTTATATATTATACCCCAGTATACATCTCTTATATATTATACCCCAGTATACATCTCTTATATATTATACCCCAGTATACATCTCTTATATATTATACCCCAGTATACATCTTATATATTATACTCCAGTATACATCTTATATATTATACTCCAGTATAGCATCTCTTATATATTATACTCCAGTATACATCTTATATATTATACTCCAGTATACTGTGAATACAGTAGAGAAAAATGTATTTAGTAGATTGGCCTTTTCCTCTTCCCCCTCCACCAATACACCCAGATTATTTTTGAGGGGACCAACATTTTCAGTTTTAAGTCTTTTGTTGTTTATATATAGACAATTATATATACCGTTCAAAAGTTTGGGGTCACCCAAACAATTTAGTGTTTTCCATGAAAAGTCACACTTATTCACCACCGCACGTTGTGAAATGAATAGAAAATAGAGACAAGACATTGACAAGGTTAGAAATACTGATTTGTATGTGAAATAACATTGTTCTTCCATCACACTTTGCTTCCGTCCCAGAATCCTCCTTGTGCAGCAATTCCAGCATTGCCCACCTTTGGCATTCTAGCTATTAATCTGTTGGGGTAAGCTGGAGAAATTGCCCCCCACGCTTCTAGAAGCAGCTCCCACAAGTTGGATTGGTTGGATGGGCACTTCTGGCGTACCATACGGTCCAGCTGCTCCCACAATGGGGTGGTGATCTGGTGACTGCGCTGGCCACTCCATTACCTAGGATAGAATACCAGCTGCCGCTTCTGCTGGAAATAGTTCTTGCACAATTTGGAGGTGTTTAGGGTCATTGTCCTGTTGTAGGATGAAATTGGCTCCAACCAAGCGCTGCCCACTGGGTATGGCATGGCGGTGCAGAGTGATCGCCTTCCTTATTCACAATCCCTTTTACCCTGTACAAATCTCCCCCCTTACCAGCACCAACCCCAGACCATCACATGACCTCCACCATGTATAACAGATGGCGTCAGGCATTCTTCCAGCATCTTCTCATTTCTTCTGCATCTCACAAACCTTCTTCTTTGTCATCCAAACACCTCAAACTTGGATTCATCCGTCCACAACACTTTTTTCCAGTCTTCCTCTGTCCAATGTCTGTGTTCTTTTGACCATCTTAATCTTTTTCTTTTATTGGCCAGTCTCAGATATGGCTTTTTCTTTGCCACTCTGCCCTGAAGCCCAAAATCTGGCAGCCGCCTCTTCACTGTAGATGGTGACACTGGTGTTTTGCGGGTCCTATGTAATGAAGATGCCAGGTGGGGACCTGTGAGGCGTCTGTTTCTCAAACTAGAGACTCTAATGTGCTTATCTTCCTGCTTAGTTGTGCAACGCGGCCTCCCACTTCTTTTTCTACTCTGGTTAGAGCCTGTTTGTGCTGTCCTCTGAAGGGAGTAGTACAGACCGTTGTAGGAAATCTTCAATTTCTTAGCAATTTCTCGCATGGAATAGCCTTCATTTCTAAGAACAAGAATAGGCATGCTCCTGATGAGGTGTATGACCTCCCTACAAGGCCCGGGCATGCTCCTGATGAGGTGTCTGACCTCCCTACAAGGCCCGGGCATGCTCCTGATGAGGTGGCTGTATGACCTCCCTACAAGGCCCGGGCATGCTCCTGATGAGGTGTCTGTATGACCTCCCTACAAGGCCCGGGCATGCTCCTGATGAGGTGTCTGTATGACCTCCCTACAAGGCCCGGGCATGCTCCTGATGAGGTGTATGACCTCCCTACAAGGCCCGGGCATGCTCCTGATGAGCTGTCTGACCTCCCTACAAGGCCCGGGCATGCTCCTGATGAGGTGTCTGTATGACCTCCCTACAAGGCCCCGGCATGTTCCTGATGAGGTGTCTGTATGACCTCCCTACAAGGCCCGGGCATGCTCCTGATGAGGTGGCTGTATGACCTCCCTACAAGACCCGGGCATGCTCCTGATGAGGTGTCTGTATGACCTCCCTACAAGGCCCGGGCATGCTCCTGATGAGGTGTCTGTATGACCTCCCTACAAGGCCCGGGCATTCTCCTGATGAGGTGTCTGTATGACCTCCCTACAAGGCCCGGGCATGCTCCTGATGAGGTGTCTGTATGACCTCCCTACAAGGCCCGGGCATGCTCCTGATGAGGTGTCTGTATGACCTCCCTACAAGGCCCGGGCATGCTCCTGATGAGGTGTCTGTATGACCTCCCTACAAGGCCCGGGCATGCTCCTGATGAGGTGTATGACCTTCCTACAAGGCCCGGGCATGCTCCTGATGAGGTGTATGACCTCCCTACAAGGCCCGGGCATGCTCCTGATGAGGTGTCTGTATGACCTCCCTACAAGGCCCGGGCATGCTCCTGATGAGGTGTCTGTATGACCTCCCTACAAGGCCCGGGCATGCTCCTGATGAGGTGTCTGTATGACCTCCCTACAAGGCCCGGGCATGCTCCTGATGAGGTGTATGACCTCCCTACAAGGCCCGGGCATTCTCCTGATGAGGTGTCTGTATGACCTCCCTACAAGGCCCGGGCATGCTCCTGATGAGGTGTATGACCTCCCTACAAGGCCTGGGCATGCTCCTGATGAGGTGTATGACCTCCATACAAGGCCCGGGCATGCTCCTGATGAGGTGTATTACCTCCCTACAAGGCCCGGGCATGCTCCTGATGAGGTGTATGACCTCCCTACATGGCCCGGGCATGCTCCTGATGAGGTGTCTGTATGACCTCCCTACAAGGCCCGGGCATGCTCCTGATGAGGTGTCTGTATGACCTCCCTACAAGGCCCGGGCATGCTCCTGATGAGGTGTCTGTATGACCTCCCTACAAGGCTCGGGCATGCTCCTGATGAGGTGTCTGTATGACCTCCCTACAAGGCCCGGGCATGCTCCTGATGAGGTGTCTGTATGACCTCCCTACAAGGCCCGGGCATGCTCCTGATGAGGTGTCTGTATGACCTCCCTACAAGGCCCGGGCATGCACCTGATGAGGTGTCTGTATGACCTCCCTACAAGGCCCGGGCATGCTCCTGATGAGGTGTATGACCTCTCTACAAGGCCCGGGCATGCTCCTGATGAGGTGTATGACCTCCCTACAAGGCCCGGGCATGCTCCTGATGAGGTGTCTGTATGACCTCCCTACAAGGCCCGGGCATGCTCCTGATGAGGTGTATGACCTTCCTACAAGGCCCGGGCATGCTCCTGATGAGGTGTATGACCTCCCTACAAGGCCCGGGCATGCTCCTGATGAGGTGTCTGTATGACCTCCCTACAAGGCCCGGGCATGCTCCTGATGAGGTGTATGACCTCTCTACAAGGCCCGGGCATGCTCCTGATGAGGTGTATGACCTCCCTACAAGGCCCGGGCATGCTCCTGATGAGGTGTATAACCTCCCTACAATTACCGGGCATGCTCCTGATGAGGTGTATGACCTCCCTACAAGGCCCGGGCATGCTCCTGATGAGGTGTATGACCTCCCTACAAGGCCCGGGCATGCTCCTGATGAGGTGTCTGTATGACCTCCCTACAAGGCCCGGGCATGCTCCTGATGAGGTGTCTGTATGACCTCCCTACAAGGCCCGGGCATGCTCCTGGTGAGGTGTCTGTATGACCTCCCTACAAGGCCCGGGCATGCTCCTGATGAGGTGTATGACCTCCCTACAAGGCCCGGGCATGCTCCTGATGAGGTGTCTGTATGACCTCCCTACAAGGCCCGGGCATGCTCCTGATGAGGTGTCTGTATGACCTCCCTACAAGGCCCGGGCATGCTCCTGATGAGGTGTCTGTATGACCTCCCTACAAGGCCCGGGCATGCTCCTGATGAGGTGTCTGTATGACCTCCCTACAAGGCCCGGGCATGCTCCTGATGAGGTGTCTGTATGACCTCCCTACAAGGCCCGGGCATGCTCCTGAAGGGGTGTATGACCTCCCTACAAGGCCCGGGCATGCTCCTGATGAGGTGTATGACCTCCCTACAAGGCCCGGGCATGCTCCTGATGAGGTGTATGACCTCCCTACAAGGCCTGGGCATGCTCCTGATGAGGTGTATGACCTCCCTACAAGGCCCGGGCATGCTCCTGATGAGGTGTCTGATGATCTCCTCCCAGACCTGGACTAAAGCAGCCGCCAACTCCTGGACAGTCTGTGCTGCAACGTGACGTTGGTGGATGGAGGAGACATGATGTCCCCGATGTGCTCAATGGGATTCAGGGGAACGGGCGGCCAGTCCATAGCTTCACTGCCTCCATCTTGCAGGAACTGCTGACACACTCCAGCCACATGAGGTCTAGCATTGTCTTGCTTTAGGATGAACCCCAACTGCACCAGCATATGGTCTCAAAAAGGCTGTGAGGGTCCCGCTACCTAATGGTGGTCAGGCGACCTCTGGCAGCACATGGAGGGCTGTGCCGCCCCCCAAAGAAATGCCCCCCCCCCCATTACTGACCCCCTGCCAGACCGAAGGATGTTGCAGGCAGCAGATCCGGCGTCTCCAGACTCTGCTCAGTGTGAACCTGCTCTTATCTGTGAGCAGCACAGGGGGCGCCAGTGGTAATTCTGCCAATCCTGGTGTTCTCTGGCAGATGCCAAGCAACCTGCACGGTGTTGGGCTGTGAGCACAACCCCCATCTGTGGACGTCGGGCCTCATACCTCATGGAGTCGGTATCTATCCGTTTGTGCAGACACGTGTGGCTGCTGGAGGTCATTGTGCAGGTGTCTGGCAGTGCTCCTCCTGGTCCTCCTTGCACAAAGGCGGAGGTAGTGGTCCTGCTGCTGGGTTGTTGCCTCCTATGGCCTCCTCCATGTCTCCTGGTGTACTGGCCTGTCTCCTGGTAGCCTCCAGCCTCTGGACACTACGGCCTCCTCCACGTCTCCTGGTGTACTGGCCTGTCTCCTGGTAGCCTCCACCCTCTGGACACTACGGCCTCCTCCATGTCTCCTGGTGTACTGGCCTGTCTCCTGGTAGCCTCCAGCCTCTGGACACTACGGCCTCCTCCACGTCTCCTGGTGTACTGGCCTGTCTCCTGGTAGCCTCCAGCCTCTGGACACTACGGCCTCCTCCATGTCTCCTGGTGTACTGGCCTGTCTCCTGGTAGCCTCCAGCCTCTGGACACTACGGCCTCCTCCACGTCTCCTGGTGTACTGGCCTGTCTCCTGGTAGCCTCCAGCCTCTGGACACTACGGCCTCCTCCACATCTCCTGGTGTACTGGCCTGTCTCCATGTAGCTCCTCCAGCCTCTGGACACTACGGCCTCCTCCACGTCTCCTGGTGTACCGGCCTGTCTCCTGGTAGCCTCCAGCCTCTGGACACTACGGCCTCCTCCATGTCTCCTGGTGTACTGGCCTGTCTCCTGGTAGCCTCCAGCCTCTGGACACTACGGCCTCCTCCATGTCTCCTGGTGTACTGGCCTGTCTCCTGGTAGCCTCCAGCCTCTGGACACTACGGCCTCCTCCATGTCTCCTGGTGTACTGGCCTGTCTCCTGGTAGCCTCCAGCCTCTGGACACTACGGCCTCCTCCACGTCTCCTGGTGTACTGGCCTGTCTCCTGGTAGCCTCCAGCCTCTGGACACTACGGCCTCCTCCATGTCTCCTGGTGTACTGGCCTGTCTCCTGGTAGCCTCCAGCCTCTGGACACTACGGCCTCCTCCACGTCTCCTGGTGTACTGGCCTGTCTCTTGGTAGCCTCCAGCCTCTGGACACTACGGCCTCCTCCACGTCTCCTGGTGTACCGGCCTTTCTCCTGGTAGCCTCCAGCCTCTGGACACTATGGTCTCCTCCACGTCTCCTGGTGTACTGGCCTGTCTCCATGTAGCTCCTCCAGCCTCTGGACAATACGGCCTCCTCCACGTCTCCTGGTGTACTGGCCTGTCTCCATGTAGCTCCTCCAGCCTCTGGACACTATGGTCTCCTTCACGTCTCCTGGTGTACCGGCCTGTCTCCTGGTAGCCTCCAGCCTCTGGACACTACGGCCTCCTCCATGTCTCCTGGTGTTCTGGCCTGTCTCCTGGTAGCCTCCAGCCTCTGGACACTACGGCCTCCTCCACGTCTCCTGGTGTACTGGCCTGTCTCCTGGTAGCCTCCAGCCTCTGGACACTACGGCCTCCTCCATGTCTCCTGGTGTACTGGCCTGTCTCCTGGTAGCCTCCAGCCTCTGGACACTACGGCCTCCTCCACGTCTCCTGGTGTACTGGCCTGTCTCCTGGTAGCCTCCAGCCTCTGGACACTACGGCCTCCTCCACGTCTCCTGGTAGCCACCAGCCTCTGGACACTACGGCCTCCTCCACGTCTCCTGGTGTACTGGCCTGTCTCCTGGTAGCCTCCAGCCTCTGGACACTACGGCCTCCTCCACGTCTCCTGGTGTACTGGCCTGTCTCCTGGTAGCCTCCAGCCTCTGGACACTACGGCCTCCTCCATGTCTCCTGTGTACTGGCCTGTCTCCTGTTAGCCACCAGCCTCTGGACACTACGGCCTCCTCCACGTCTCCTGGTAGCCTCCACCCTCTGGACACTACGCTGACACTTGCACTACCTGAGCCACTTGTGTGGGTTGTAGAGTCCGTCTCCTGCTTCCATGAGTGTGAAAGCACCAACATTCAAAAGTGACCAAATCATCAGCCAGAAAGCCTAGGTAGTGAGAAGTGGTCTGTGCTCCCCAACTGCAGGACCCTTTGTTATTGAGGGTGTCTTGCTGATTGCAGGTTGGCCCCACCCCTCTGACGTCATCGGCACATAGGCCCTGCCCCCTCAACGCCCATTGGTATGGGCTGACCTAGAGGGGGTGGGGCCTAGACCTTTAGGCCAGCCTGTTCAAATGGTCAGCAAGGGGGCGGGCCTTAGTGCCTATGACGTTATGGAGGGACGGGGCCAACTGTCGTGCTGTGGGCGGGGCTAAATGGTGTGAAGCCTCGCCCACTTAGCACAATCTGCAGTTGATAAAAGATCACTTTTTACTTGACAGTTGACAGTGTCACTTTAAGTGTTCCCTTTATTGTTTTGAGCTGTGTAATTTTACACCAGCACAGAAGGGGTTTCCCTACTGTAAGGGCAGTGAGACTATGGAGCGGTCTATAGATTCTTTACTGTTAGAGCAGTAATACTATGGAGGTGTCTATAGAGTTGTTACTGTAAGAGCGGTGACATTATGAAGCTCTATAGAGTTTTTACATTGCAAACAAGTTCAGAAAGATGGCGGCCGCACATCTTAAAAAACACAAAAAAATGAATTTCTCACCTGTCTGTGTGAGAAGGCTGTCTCTTTTTTGTTTTCAGAGCCAATCGCTGGCCGAGCGCTGTCCTGTCTGTCATTTTTTGGCTGCGGAGAACACCAGGGGAGCGTGGACAGGTAAGTATAGATGAGCACATTTGTGTAAATGCACCGAAACATTTCATGGTCTTAGTGCGCTTCCTTTAAGATTTGGACAAACTTTGCCCAAAGTTCTGTCGGCCAACTCGTGAGGTTGTTAAAATGAGCCCTGGCGGGGTCCTGTGTTAGTCTGCTGGGGAAAAAAGAAATGTTTGGTTTGTGAAAAATTTTATAAAATGTTATTTAAGGGGAACCTGTCACCCCCATTTCGGGGCAGAGCCCAGCCGACCCCCCAGTGCAGATCCATATACTTACCGCTTCCACGAAGTTCCGCTCCTGGACCCGGTCTGGCCACCGCAAGATCACAGTCCGAAGCTGTGCGCTCCCAGAGATGAGTCCGACCCCATAGAGAATTACGGCTCAGTCATTCTCTATGAGCATCGGACTCCTCTCTGGGAGCGCGGCTTCGGCTGGGACTTTGCAGCGGCCAGACCGGGTCCAAGAGCGGGACTTCGTGGAAGCGGTAAGTATATGGATCTGCACTGGGGGGTCGGCTGGGCTCTGCCCCGCCACGGGGGGTGACAGGTTCTTTTTTTAAAAAAATTACAAAATTTGGGAAACTGAACCAAACTGGGGAAGAGTTTGCTCATCTGTAATATATGGCCATGACAGGAGAAGTCCTGTGAAATAAAAAAACATCGGAAAGGCGAAGGGTGGGGGTGCTGGGAAAAAAAAAAAAAGTAAACTTCTCACCGCTCCCGGGTCTCGCTGATTGGTCTGTAATCTGACCATGTCACGTCCCCGCCTCCTCCAGCTGCAGTGTGATTGGCTGAGCAATTGCCTGGTGTCTCGCCCCCTCAGTCACTGATTGGCTGAGCAATTGCCTGGTGTCTCGCCCCCTCAGTCACTGATTGGCTGAGCAATTGCCTGGTGTCTCGCCCCCTCAGTCACTGATTGGCTGAGCAATAGCCTGGTGTCTCGCCCCCTCAGTCACTGATTGGCTGAGCAATAGCCTGGTGTCTCGCCCCCTCAGTCACTGATTGGCTGAGCAATAGCCTGGTTTTATTTATTTCTCGGGACGTCTCCTTTACTCTTCCCAGTTTCTGCTTCGATGCTGATATTTCGCTGCACCCCCGTCTCTCGTTGGTTTCTTTGTTCTTTAACCTTCCCAGTTTCTGCTTAGATGTTATTGCAGTAGTTGTGGCCATTATTATTATTATCATTATTATTATTTATCATTATTTGTTGTTTTTTATTATTTGTTACTATTATTATTACTATTTTTACTATTTGATATTATTACTGGTGTTGTTGTTGTTATTATTTGTTACTATTAGTATTTTTATTATTACTGTTACTATTATTTTATTTGATTGTTGTTTTTATTACTATTTGATATTATTTGTTACTATTGTTCTTATTTTTATTACTATTTGATACTATTATTACTATTATTATTTGCTATCATAGATCCACAATAGGTGGTTTCCTTCCTGTGTAACCTTTTTCATCTTCCCCCACAGAAAGTACAAGTTGTAATTACTGTTTTGGACTATGACAAGCTGGGGAAGAATGAAGCAATCGGTAAGATCTTTGTAGGCTGCAGCGCCACGGGGACGGAGCTTCGCCATTGGTCTGACATGCTGGCCAATCCACGACGTCCCATTGCTCAGTGGCATCCACTAAAGCCGGAGGAGGAGGTGGACCTAGCACTGGGCTCCAAGAAGTAAGGGGCCCCTCCAGACATTGGCCCTCCCACTCTGCTATGCAGACCGGCTCTCCCTACAACAACAGCCAAGACTTGGGGAACACATAGAGAGGCGGCATCAGGGGTGGGCACATGGGTGGGGGGAGGGCGGTCACATGGCTCCGAAGGGTCACATGGCTCCGGCCGGTCACATGGCTCCGAAGGGTCACATGGCTCCGGGCGGTCACATGGCTCCGAGGGGTCACATGGCTCCGGGCGGTCACATGGCTCCGAGGGGTCACATGGCTCCGGGCGGTCACATGGCTCCGAGGGGTCACATGCCTACCTGCTCTGCGCCTCGCTCCTCTATGTGTTCGACTCATTTTATATTCTCGTAAGTTAAAGGAAAACTGTGAGATCTTAGTCTTCCAGAAGGATGTGCGATGTATCCCATCCCCCATCCCATCTATAAGGACTATGCTCCCCGAGAGATGACGGACCTTCTCTTACTCTGACAGCAGAAGCCACAGCCATCTTTGTTCTCCGCTGAGATGTAAGAGGTCACTACAACAGGATTAACCTCAGTAACCTCTCCAGATTTAGCTGTATTTTATTGCTCTCCGTTCCTCTGTCTTCCAGCGCGTCTTCATCAGGACCATCGTCTCTACAGCATCACATGACATCGTGGAAATGGTGAAAAACTGCTATAATGAGGAGGATGATGAGAATAACACTACTTAATCACTGAATCATCCCGTCCCGGAGACTTAACAATTCCCTCCATGTCAATACCTTATCAGTCTCCTTCCCCCAGTTCTCAGACGCTGCTTTCTGCTGAAAACCTGTATGTCAGCTTTTCTCTCTGTCTCCCACCTCCCTTCTGAGACACCTGGTGTAAACAGTGTCCTGGCCTGCTGTATCTGCACTCTGTGATGCCTGGAAGGTTAATCCAAGGTCAAGTTACTTGTGACCACCCTGTGATTAATCCTTCTGGCATCACAGAGTGCAGAGACAGCCGGCCAGGACACTGTTTGTCAGAAGGAAGGGGGGAGGTGAGGGAGAGAAAAGATCACACACTGTATTCTGTGTTTTCAGCAGAAAGCAGCAGTTCAGAACTGGGGGAAGGAGACTGAAATGTATGGAGGGAAGTGTTTAGTCTCCAACAGGGGGGGATGATTCAGCCTGTATTTTACCTGAGCAGGATACCCCTTTAATACTTACCAGGCAACAGATAAAGAATACTGTGTATTGTTATATAAAATGCTGCGCTAAGTTACAGGCGGAAGAGAGAGAGCCTGTAACCGAGAGAGAGAGCGAGCGCCTGTAACCGAGAGAGAGAGCGAGCGCCTGTAACCGAGAGAGAGAGCGAGCGCCTGTAACCGAGAGAGAGAGCGAGCGCCTGTAACCGAGAGAGAGAGCGCCTGTAACCGAGAGAGAGAGAGCGAGCGCCTGTAACCGAGAGAGAGAGCGAGCGTCTGTAACCGAGAGCGAGCGCCTGTAACCGAGAGAGAGAGCGAGCGCCTGTAACCGAGAGAGAGAGCGAGCGCCTGTAACCGAGAGAGAGAGCGCCTGTAACCGAGAGAGAGAGAGCGAGCGCCTGTAACCGAGAGAGAGAGCGAGCGTCTGTAACCGAGAGCGAGCGCCTGTAACCGAGAGAGAGCGAGCGCCTGTAACCGAGAGAGAGCGAGCGCCTGTAACCGAGAGAGAGAGCGAGCGCCTGTAACCGAGAGAGAGAGCGAGCGCCTGTAACCGAGAAAGAGAGCGAGCGTCTGTAACCGAGAGCGAGCGCCTGTAACCGAGAGAGAGAGCGCCTGTAACAGAGAGAGAGAGAGCGAGCGCCTGTAACCGAGAGAGAGAGCGAGCGTCTGTAACCGAGAGCGAGCGCCTGTAACCGAGAGAGCGAGCGCCTGTAATCGAGAGAGAGAGCGAGCGCCTGTAACCGAGAGCGAGCGCCTGTAACCGAGAGCGAGCGCCTGTAACCGAGAGCGAGCGCCTGTAACCGAGAGAGCGCCTGTAACCGAGAGAGAGAGAGCGAGCGCCTGTAACCGAGAGAGAGAGCGAGCGTCTGTAACCGAGAGCGAGCATCTGTAACCGAGAGCGAGCGCCTGTAACCGAGAGAGAGCGAGCGCCTGTAACCGAGAGAGAGCGAGCGTCTGTAACCGAGAGAGAGCGAGCGCCTGTAACCGAGAGAGAGCGAGCGCCTGTAACCGAGAGAGAGAGCGCCTGTAACCGAGAGAGAGAACGAGCGTCTGTAACCGAGAGAGAGAGCGAGCATCTGTAACCGAGAGCGAGCGCCTGTAACCGAGAGAGAGCGAGCGCCTGTAACCGAGAGAGAGCGAGCGCCTGTAACCGAGAGAGAGAGCGAGCGCCTGTAACCGAGAGAGAGAGCGCCTGTAACCGAGAGAGAGAGAGCGAGTGCCTGTAACCGAGAGAGAGAGCGAGCGTCTGTAACCGAGAGCGAGCGCCTGTAACCGAGAGAGAGCGAGCGCCTGTAACCGAGAGAGAGAGCGCCTGTAACCGAGAGAGAGAGCGAGCGTCTGTAACCGAGAGCGAGCGCCTGTAACCGAGAGAGAGCGAGCGCCTGTAACCGAGAGAGAGCGAGCGCCTGTAACCGAGAGAGAGCGAGCGCCTGTAACCGAGAGAGAGAGAGCGCCTGTAACCGAGAGAGAGAGCGAGCGCCTGTAACCGAGAGAGAGAGCGAGCGCCTGTAAATGTGACTTATGTATATAGAACTGACAGCTGATACGATGGCTACAACCCTACATAGAGACAACCTGCACTAGGCGAGACAACGGGACCCCTGTCCTATGGGAGATATAAAGGGGAACTCCTCAGTGTCCTATGGGAGATATAAAGGGGAACT